>NW_024885448.1:44720-62537 GCF_019232065.1 Centrocercus urophasianus
GACCCCCAGGTCCTTCTCTGCAGGGCTGCTCTCAAGGACCGCTCCTTTCAGTCTGTATAAATGCCTGGGATTCCTTTGGCCCAAGTGCAAAACTCTGCACTTTGCCGTGTTGAACCTCATCAGGTTCATCCGGGCCCACCTTTCCAGCCTGTTGAAGTCCCTCTGAATGCCATCCCTTCCTTCCGCCGTGTTGACTGCACCACTCAGCTTGGTGTCATCAGCAAACTTGCTGAGAGTGCACTCGATTCCATCATTGATGTTACTGATAAAGATGTTGAAGAGCACTGGTCCCAACACAGACCCCTGGGGGACGCCGCTCGTTACCAGCCTCCACCTGGACACAGAGCCATTGATGACCACCCTCTGTCTGCAGCCTTTCAACAAGTTTCTTATCCATCAAGTGGTCCACTCATCAAATCCACATCCCTCCAATTTGGAGATAAGGATGTGATGGGGGTCCGTGTCAAAGGCCTTGCTCAAGTCCAGCTAAATGACATCGGTCTCCTTTCCATTGTCCACCAATGCTATCACTCTATCATAGAGGGCCACCATAGAATCATAGAATCATAGAATCACCAAGCTTGGAAAAGACCTAAAAGATCATCCAGTCCAACCTATTACCAATAGCTCCCACTAAACCATGTTCCTCAACACAAGATTGGTCAGGCATGACCTTCCCCTGGTGAAGCCATGCTGGCTGTCTCGGATCACACACTGATTCCTCATGTGATGAAGCATGTTGTCCAGGAGGATCTGTTCCATGATCTTTGCAAGCACAGAGGTGAGACTCACCAGCCTGTAAATTGCAAGAATAAGAATAAGTGTATCAATTTTTAAGTTCTTTGGCAAGCCCCATCCAGTAGGATGCCATGAGTACACTGCTTACTAACAGAGCTAACCAAAATTCATTAGCTGCTTTCTTTCAAAATAAAACAAAAATAGGTCCTTTCGCTTTATGTAACATCCCCAGTGAATGAAGTAGTCACACAAATGAGATAACCTGCTAGCTCTCTTACGTTCGAATTTCTGGCTCAAGCCATAAAATCACTAACCACCAGATAAAGGTTATCAGAAAATGTGAAGTGAGGCCTCTGATATGGACTGGCATTCTTTTCTTCTGCCAGTAAGTTTTTTCTGGAATAAAAAATGTTATGCTTTTCTACTCCATCACAAAATCTAAACAGGAGACAAGAACTCTGCATGTATACCAGTGCCTTGTCTAGATGCAAATACTGGGGGACCAGCAACTCAAACCTATATTGAATACACCTCAAACAGCATTTTGTACTCTAACATAGTAAGATACTTCACAGCAACACCTCCAAGAAAGGCACACGATTTCAGCACACCCCTTCCAGGTTTTTCCCACTAGGTTGCTCTGTACACAAACTTTCCGCAGCTCTATTCTGAAGCATAAACTGTCCTTATGAAGCACAGACTGTCCGTAAGGAATATGAAAGAAAAGAGAGCTCTGGGATTTATATTCCATTTCTGAACCACGTCTTTGACTTGTGGATGTTGATGTTTTGTTTGTTGTTTGAATTCTCAGTTTTAAGTGGTATCAGATCAGATCAGTACTCTTCAGAATACTCCTGTATATTATAACAGAAGAGCACTAAAAATCACTATTATTCAAGAAAGATGTGATGCAAACATGTGTTGCAGTAACTACAATACTACCTCCTATCAGATTTACTCACTTTTTAGCTCACTTACAACATGCTTTTAATGAGGTGTTAAGTATTTCAATTAAAGGCAAATGCTGTGGAGAGATCTTTGCTTCTCACAGATGTGCTACTTAAATATTTCCCCTTCTCCACTCCCCTGCTGTTCCCCTGCAACTACTTGTCTGCTGGAGGTTGCCACCCTTGCTGAACAATGTGTGTGTGACGGATGCTTAATTCACTTCCCACAAAACCAGCTGCACCAATTTAAACAGTTCATATAGTGGTTTGAATTAACTTCGTTTATTTTGTATGATCTGGATTAGGGAGTATTCCAGGATCCTTTTAAGCAACCACAATTGTGGGTGGTGGAAATTTCAAGCCAGCCAAGAAAAACACCAAAAAGAGCAGGCAGTAATGTTTTCAGTCGGTGCTGGTGCACTCAAAAGAGAGCATCTGCTCATAAAATAAAAAGAAGCTTTGGAGGCAGTAGTACTAGAGATTTTCACCACTGAACCAACCAAAATTGTGAATTTGATATTAAATTAGCAATGGTAAGTAATTTCTGATCCAACAGAACTTTGGAGAAAAATGACACATTATTCTTGATCCAAGATAAAACTGGACAAGTAAACCCCAAGCAAAATATATTAAAACAACTTTGAAAAAGAAGAGTGAATTTAAATTTCTTCTGTGCTTTATGAAGAATACGTATTTTTTGATCTACATGCAATTATTCAAAATCAAATTTTCCAGCTTCTGGTACTGCTGCTTGACAGAAGCTGATTCTGGGATGTTGTTATTTTTCTCATGATTTAGAATCACAGAACCACTAAGGTTGGAAAAGACCTAAAAGATCATCCAGTCCAACCGTTCACCTATTACCAATAGCTCCCACTAAACCATGTCCCTCAACACAACATCCAGTCTTTAAACAGTCTTTATTTGTTGTAAGAGAATGCATGCTTCCTGAGTGTTTGAGAATTCAGAGAAGTCTGTCTATAACATGAACTCTACATAGCCAATGGTGATGAGGGAGGCCCTGTTTTACAGTGAAACTATGGAGACAGAAAGGCTGATTATGACTCTAACTCTAGGAAAAACTGGAACAGCCTTCTTCATGCAAAACAGCCTTACTTCGTATGTAAACCTATGATAACTGAACATATCAAGATCACTGGGATCATGAGTGAAGAAGGAAGCATCTCATATTTAGGCAAATAGACAAAAACTTGACAACACTCAAATGGCAATGCAGATTTACCTTGTGTGGAAAATTTTGCATATCTCTTTGATTTTAATATTCTTCTGATATTCTGAAATACTGTCTTACTATCTGCAAGCCTTTCCTCCCATGCTCAAGCCAAGAGCAAACATTTTCAGTGATGTCTTTATGAGTTTAATTATTGCCCATAAATATAAACTGGTAGATTAAGTTCTGATTCAACAATCTTTTCTTAAAATTACATACTGATGACCAAAATTTTCAAAACATTCAAAATCAAATATAATAGTGTTGCTTGGGCCAGATGATGGCCTGGAAGACTTGAATCTGTCCTAAGTATTGCTTGCGTTATCTAATATATTGGAATAAAAGGTACAACAAAAAACAAAAGCAAACTTACAGAATTAATCATTCTTGACCAGAATAGAATAGAAATCAAATCCAGATATGACTTTGAAGTGATCACTTTAAAGTCCAAAACGTGAAAAAAAAAAAAAAAAAAAAAAAAAAAAAAAAGACATATCTGTGAAGAAAATCTCTCCAGTTATGTAGCATGAATCTCTAGTCCTGTTTCAGATTATAATTCTGCAGCTCAGGCACATCTCTACACTTGGGGCAGACTCCCCACTATACAATAGCTTCTTTAAACATCCAAGATTGAATAAAATTTATAGATGAATTTAATAAGTTTCTATTATTATTTTTATATTTCCTCGAGGCACTGCAGAGAAACTGAGCATGAATAAATCAGGTTATTCAAATACGCATACAGAAATACACTAACCAATCCTAAAAAGATTTGAAAAACTGCTGTCAGTGAGAGTTTCATTTTTATGACTGACATTTGCAGCTTTAGATTAAATTATGGCACCTATATATAATGGGCATTTTAGAAATCAAGTCATTAACATCTTTGTACTCAAGGAGATAACGGGGCCCTCCCTCCAAGAATTCATTTCTCATATAAAATAGCAGTGGAGCCAAAAATAGCATTGCACATTCTGGAGCACCACCTACTGGCACTTCATCTGTTCTCTCACTACTAGTAACAACTAGTGTATCTGATTAATGTTTTTTTTCTCAGAAGGTTTGGATTTCCTTTCATCAGTTGTCATTAGTTAGGGGAAAATGATATTTTAAGAGAAAGTAGAGTGATTAAATTAATCAATAAAAAGTGGTGCAAATTCTTAATCCCATTATAAATGCTGGAAAATCTATCAACCTCTTCCAAGTACAGAGAACATTTTTAGACATTTCCATGTAAGGGAATTTCAGATTCCAAAGGGTTCTGCTGCAGAACAAGATTGCTCTGTTCATTGCTGTCTTGCTTATCCTGTCACTGCTAGTCATGCCTTTGGGAAACTAGAAGGGGCCAAAGCTCTCTTCTCTCTCCCCAAACAAACACATATATGCATCTTAACATCTCCTGGAGCCATAGTGATTTCAGCAAATGTTTTCAATGGGCCCCACAACTTCACAATTTTGATTAGTTCAACTCTCAACTCCCAGCAGTATTGCTCCACTTAGCATAAATTATTAATTTATTACAGACCATTTCAAGGGAACAGAGGAATAATTCAGCAGGATAAAGACATCAACAGCAAAAAAGGAGATGGAGACTCTTAGTGAGAGGGAAATCTCTGTTCCCAGCTTTTCAGATGAAAACAGGTGGAATGATGCCTCAACTGGATATGAAAACTCCCTGGCTTCATCCCCAAATTAATTAATTACTCAGTGGATCTGATCCAAAGTCACTAAAAATATGCAATGTTAAAGTTATACTGCTTTACATCAGCTGGGGAACTGTCTTAGCATTTTGCAGGGATTAAGTTCTATCTTGCATGATTTTCTTTTCATTTCTAACATTGTATATTACAACAAAAAGGCAGTTTTGAGCAGTGTGGGTGAATGCATGATTCTTGCATATCTAAAGCTGTGAAAACCATGTAACAAGACCACAGAATAAGTTTCACCAAAACATGAAGGAAAAAAAAAAAAAAAAAGAAAAAGAAAAAAAAAAAAAGATACATTATTCTTGTTCTAATTCACTGCAAAATCAAAGTTGCATTAAGAGAGCAGATATTTACCCAGAGTAAATGTTTGACATTTTACAGTTTAACTAGAATGTAGATTTTACTATTTGCACCACAAACACTCAAACACTTCTGTCTGCTGCTCATATCTGGAAAAAAAAAAAAAAAAAAAGTAAACAAGCAAACAAACAAAATCCAACAATACAACCAACAAAACAAAAATAAGCATTTCCACATCTTACTTGATAATAGGGTAGGGCTGAAAATGTGCCACAGTCTACAAGTTTAAGGACATAGAAGAGGACAGAAATAGTATTTGATATACATATGCTTTACAAATTCTTCATGGCATAGCTTTTGTTGTGAGCTACACTACACTTGCCAACTCCCCCCAGAATGGGTAGTTGCCAACACCTACCTCTGGCACTGGTGTACAATATTACAAGGGATTTCTTCAGTCATCTGCACAGAGGATGTAGCCCCATATAACCATTTCTAAGGGTATTCCCAGTGCCAGGTAATCAGTAAGCTCTGTAGTAAGCTGTTCTGCATAGGTCTTGGGGACCACTCTACCTGTTTACCTGTCACAACAATCCCAAATTAACTGTTAATCAATATAACCCCTATCTATATTATCAACTGCATTTTGATAGATTTCAAATAACTGTTCATATAATTTATGTCCTGAGATTGAGCAGATAGGACTCAATAAGAACTCCTGAGATCAAAGGCCAACAAAACCAACCAGAAAAACACAGTACTTAAAGCAAAATCATGCCTGAAGACAACGACAATCAGATTGAAAAATTGTAAATGGAATCCATTGTCCTTCTCTTCTTCCTCTGTGATTCTCTCTTTCCCTTCTTTTCCCCAGCCAAAAAAGCCCACAGCTCTTCCAAGGCTGCAATGAGAACACTGTTGGTAATGGAGTTACTGATGCAGGAACCCTATGTACATACTGCCATCAAGTGCCCAGCATATCTGTCTGCAGTGCAGGCTCCTGTTGGCAGTTACATGTGAAGGTGTGCACATTCACGAGCCGTGGAGGCTTATAAATGAGTTCCTCTGGCACAGTGCCACAGCATTGAAGGATCTGTGCATACAGCTAAAGGCAACAACAATCCTCCCCAAGGCAGCAGAGCTGCATAAGATTTAAACAAAAAGCCATCCTTTCTACTCATGGCATTGTCTGTGCGTTTGCAAGACCTATTCCATCTCTTCGTGTGCCCCCAAAATTGAAACAAAATCCTCTTTCCTGATTCAGCACTTTGGTGTGTTGTCAAGGGCTTCAGGAGAAAGAACAGTGAGAGGTATGGAATTGTGGCCAGCAGCCACAGGGGCTGGCACCAGCATGAAGAATACCCTGACCATAACGCAGCATGGCCCTGCAGTGCCTGGGAGGACTCCCGTCTGCCTGTGACCAGTCTCTGGCAAGCTCCGGTGGCCTAGCACTTCTTTCCACTGCATGTGCCATGGCTGCTGCCAGCCTGGCCTTCCTGCTCACAGTCGTTCTTCCTCTCTTCAACTTCTGGGTTTGCAAGCCAGCTTCGACTATCTGAACCAAAGCATTTTTTTATAATCAGTGACTTCAGTGAAGAAAATAAACTCTTCAGTCAGGCATATGAGCTTTTTCCTTATCATTCTTCTGACCCATCTGATACATCACAAGAATCTAGATCAGATATGTTCTCACTAGTAATAATTTTAGTAATATTTTCACTGTTACTTTGAGCAGTTATAGTACGATGAATGTTTCCCAAGAGCAGGAAAAGAAAAGAAAAACAACAACAACAACAACAACAACAACAACAAAAAACATGTCCTCTGGCTATGTTAAATGTTACACTATAAATGATTGTATCAGCAGCATGAACAAATGCCGCGAGAGAAACAAGTGCAAATGATAGTCAGTAAGACAAACCAGCCGGGAAGTTTTCTGTCCAAATAAACTTCAGAGGGCCTTGAAGAGAACTGCTTTTGGACAGAAAAAGTGCAACTTTGTAATGTAGGAGATAATAGGACAATAGGTTGAGATACAGGAAAGAGAGGAAAGAAAGGACTAAATGAAAACATTAGTTTAAGAAGATTGAGGTAGGGGAAAAATACAATTAATTTAAATGAAGATTAAAGCAACGTATGACTACATGGGACACTCAGACACAACAGACATGAATTTGTAGGTTAATTGCTGCAGTGTTGTATGAAGCTTAAACTTGAGTACTAAAATCCTGAACACAGTGTAGAAAATAATCAATGAGGTGTTTCCAGATGAGGTGATCCAAGACACTATACAAGAATTTAACTTTAAAGGCAAGTGTGGGTTAGATTATTTTCTGTGTGTAAAATATTGGTATTACAGTAATTAGCATTACTTGCCTTAGTTGAACTTGCCGATCCTTACGCTATGTCAGATAGAAAATCCTTTATTGGGAAGACTAGACATATAAACAAGCTAAGGAGTAATATAATGTAAAGCAGCAATTACAGACAGCTTATCTAGAAGATACCAGGTGACAGCAGAAGGGGAATTTTGGTGTCAGTGAAAGAAGAGGCAATCAATGGTTTGGCTGCTGCTTTGCCTTGGCAGAGGCTCCAGGGCTAGATGTGATTTCTGTATCTGGGTGTCCACAGGAGAAGCCAGAAATTTCTCCCAAGCCACATTTCAATTCTTGTCAGGAAAACTGATCCAAATGTACACCAACAACCATACTCATTCATATGCATTAACAATATAATTTTGTTCTGTTATTTGGTCAAGGAGTGAGGATGTACATATGAATAATCATGTAAAGCAATAGTTAAGATAATGCTTATATGTGCTTATATTCACTTTCCAAGCCTCAAAGACAATTTGAAAGATGACTGCTTAATAACGATGACATTGCAGGATAAACAGAAGCTTCCTACTCTGTCAGTCTCTGAGTGTGGCCTTTCTGGGGTACACCACACATGCGCTGAATTTCTGCTACCAACAGATGTTACTCCACTGCTTAGAATGAGATAAGTTATTGAAGTTTTCCTTCCACCCAAGGAAAAAAAGGGGAGAAGTGAACCTGACCTTTCATAGTTAGTCCCATCAATCACTGCAAGGACTGTAATACAATTCCCACACACTGTGGTCTGGTGCTGCCTAACTAATCTCATACGCAGCTGGTGCAGGGCAGCTCAGCAAGGTAATTTGCTTCCAGTGGAATTTTCAAATATTCTTTAAAGTACTCAAGTATAAAGCTTTGTAAAATGAATAATCTGTCACAAATGATTAGAACTGCCCTTAAAGGAGTTAGTCAGAAAGTCAGAAACAGATGTGTCAAGTAGTTAGCTTACTGGTTATTTGTGGCCAGAAGAGAGCTTTTCTGATAAAGGCCCTGACCAGAAAATGTCAGTGGGCAACTTGTTGATGTGAGGAAAAGTCACAACTAGAAGCAAGGACAGAAAAGGAATTACTAAATACTTCTATGGTGTTTTTACCAAGATGTCTCATGCTTTTTACTTCATTGTACACTGTATATGTAGATATACATACACAGACACATATATATGTATGTGTATATATATATGTATGTACACATATGTATTTCATATGGTGTTCATTATTCAGGTAGCATTTGCTACTTTTCTGGCACAAAATATATTTTTTCTTGTTATGCTCTATACGCAATTCCATATTTAACCAGAACACCTTTCTTGGCTACATATTTACAGTTCCTGTCTGCTTTTATATATATATATATATATATAAATAGTAAATAATTTATTTTTTCTCCTACTCTTCCTTTTAAGCAGAGTGTTACTCCACAAGGTGCCCTTCTCCTTCCACATTGCTGTATGTTTGGATACACAATTCAGGCTTGGAAATGGAGCCTGCAAGTATTTGAACTTGACTTTCTTTTCAGTACTCTTCTTTCCCTTCTAATTCTTCAGAATGTTATTTTTCATTCACTAGCGGTGCTGAAGGATCACAATAGATCCATACTGGAAGATGTGCAGAGGAACTGCAGAATTAGGGTAGTATGGTTAGGTTGCAGTTGGACTTGATGGTCTTTAAGGTCTTTTTCAACCTGAGCAATTCTATGATTCTATGATTCTGTGATTAAATTGCAACTTCTGAAGAGATGTGCCAATATTAAAAGCAATGGCACAAGGGCATGGGATCAGATCACTGAATACAGTAGGAAACATTTGCATCCAGAGACTTTGTGTAATATGTATCAGTCAATTATGAAAGTGTTTCCTGTGTTGGTTAGTTCAACAACAACTAGTTATTTCTGCAATAATACTGTGCATCACCTGTCATTGGATCTAGGTAGCAAAAAATCAGCTAGAGGGAGCTCTGTTGTTGAAAAAGCTGGCAGAAAAAAATTACAAATTAAATACGGTGAACTGGAATAGATGATGGTTTTGTCTGTCAGAAACACAGGAAGAAATTTTCTTCAGATTAGGTTATGTCAGTTTTATGAAATAGATTGCTTTCACTAGCAGTATGTTTAAGAAATTCGAAAAGGTCATTAGGTCAGCAAATATTTAACTGAAAAGGTACTAATAAACCATTAACACACATAACCTGCAGTGTGAAAACATAATAAACGTGGAAGATGAGAGCTTTGGATTTTTTTTGAAGCAGAGTAGACAAGACCTGCAAAATAGAGATTGCAAATCTAAACTACCCATGGAAAGATTAGCTGTGGAAACACAAGTTCTGCTGGCAGAAGGATTAATCCTCTGTTGATTTTCCAAATCCAATTATGTTCTACTAAATCCTTTGCCTTGACAGGCAAGAGGAAGTTTTATGTCTCTTGGAGCTGAAAGGTCTATATCCTGAACTACTTAATGGAGAGAAGCAGCAACTCCTTATAGTGTATTGTGTTTGGAATATACATATATATTTTTTTTTACTCTTAGGCATAGTTCCAAGTCTGGTATCTCAGCAGACAGGCAAAAAAGGGAGATCACAGGTGAAACGTGTTCCATTTCATTCATGGACAAAACTGGTCTAGCAACAATGCTGTGATGCTGAGGCACCTGCCGCCCTACAAATGTGCCCCAGGCCAAAACCTCCCCAAAAAGCCGGACTCAAACTCTTATCAGGATGATAACAACTTTTGCTGTGTTAAAAGCATGTGTTAACAGTGGAATTTAGCCACTGTTAGCCTCTTCATCTCATCAGCTTCTGTAAAGACTTGAACTTCTAAACAGCTATTAAAAATTCAAAAGAATGTTTTAAATGGTGCCTCTCCCTCCCCAGGCATCAGCAGTTTAAAAAAAAAAAATCCTTGGAGGTCTAACTGAGAAAGCATGTTGCTTTTGGCTGGAGTAGTATTTCACAACCCAGGGAATTCTCTTCTCTTCTGAAACATATTTTACTTCAACTCTGCATCTGGTCAAAAAGTGTAAAGCATACAAATATGGAAAATACCAAAATATGCCTTATCATGTTTTAAGTATTTCAGTGAATTGATTCTCTGGTATTTGTAGGAAAAGATTCTTTCTTTCTTTTAAAAAGTTTTGATGTTCCTATTTCTTTCAAGTTGCCTTCAGCATTCAAGGGATGACCTTTGGCAGGATCATACTGGGTGTTCCCATTACACAAAGCTGAGAGACATTATGTTTTCTCTAGTACATCTAGGGAACCAATACAAGTGAGAGATTTAGCTCAGACACTTCAAGTAAATAGGTTATATTCAAACCCATTTGTCTTCAAGACTTGATGTCCACACTGGGTTCACTTGGTCTTGCTGTAGACACACGGAATATTTATTTAAATCTACAGTGAATGCTCATTCTGTTTCAAATTCATTCATCACATTGACCTTGTGACATGTAATTAAAGCAAGACTGCTAACAAAAATCAATGAGAAGAAAAAAAGACGAGTAATTTGCCCCAAAATAACTTGCATTGTTATGGTTCTATAGCCTTATTAAAAATCTTTTTTCTACTTCCTCTTGAAAGCACACACAACTCATGTCCTTTTGCAGGCCTCGTTAGCTGCATTAGATGAAAAATACTTCTCAGAGTAGTATGCTATATGAAGAGTACTGTACTTGAAGAAAAATACTTTGGGTATGGTACATTCCAGTCGTTTTTTCCCCACTAAATTTACTTTGATAGTAAGAAGACTCTGTGGCTAGAGGACTGGGAGGTGGGAGTCCTGCTCTCAGCAGTAAATTTGGGCACAATGCAGAGCTTTGTGGTGCTGAAAATGTAAGCCTATTGAACTAAGAGTAAGAAAAAAGCAGTGGAACAATACAACTATTAAAAAAAAAAAAGAAAAGAGATAGAACATTCTTTTTGCATAGACCGCAAGAGTAAATCTCCCACCAGGTGTTGAGATAAAAGAAGCTTTAAGATGCTTTGCAAATAAAATCATTTACACAGAGGCTTGCAAATGAGATGCCCTTGCTCACAAGTTGAGCAGAAGCTTGTAAATTCCTTTCCTCTCAGTCTGTACACTCACCAAATAAATTTTAGTTACAAAAGCTATGGAAAGCTTGAATTTATGAACTTTGGATTTACTACACAGACCTAAGAGATCATATACAAGTGAGAACATGTATACATTAGGCAGACCAGGAAGTCTGTAACCTCTGAGAACATCAGCCAGTGAGGGAAGGAGGAAGGGACAGTACAACCAGGCATTTAGAATCAAAGGGAATCTGCAAAGTCTGATAATTTGAGACCTCACAGGACTGTGTTCCAGTGGACTCTTCCTTTATGTGAGTAAAAAAAGGAAGAGAATCTTCTGTCTCTTTTTGTGATAAAGAAAATTGAGCAGGCCTACTAGAGCAGAAATTTTCCCAACATACCTTATGTTTAACTACATGGTGCTTTGTCCAAAGGTACACTTTGCTTTCGGTATCCAGTAAGTTTGCTAACATAAAATATAATTTGAAGGAGTAAACTTTGCACTGAAATGATCAAGTAATTGTCATCCTGACACTTTTTCAATGAAAAAGAACTAGTTTTGCAGATGATTTAATGTGTTGCTAGAAGAGGAGAAACAGCAGAAAGCACTTGTGTATTGATCTAGATACTACCATAGGGATTTCTTCCAAGTGTGTGAGTTTAGACTCCAGATTTTAGTACTAAAGAGTCTGGATCTGAAAATGACTCAGTGCCACATTTCCTTTGTCATCTTCCTTGTGGTAGTAAAAGCATTTCCAAAACTAGCAGGGGGACAGAAGGCAGGAAGGAAGAGAGAAACAGCTGAGGTATGCAGCAATCAGTGGGCCATTATATCAAATTTGTTAAAAATTTTAGCAGCTATTTTGGTTGCCAAATAGTGTGCAAACAGAAAGAGGCAATTAGTCACAGAAATTGCTCTATTCACAAAGCATATACAAACAGGCACAAGCACTGATTTCAAAACCTGAGACATCAAAAGATTCTTAATTATATATTCTGTTTTCCTGTGTTTCAATAGGGAAAAACTACTCAACTTTTTAAGCAATAGTTAGATCCAAAGACCATGTACTGCAAATATGATTTATAGTATACATAAAACGTATTTAGGTTATTTCCCAGAAAGATGTATCACCTTGTTTTTTATACAGTTCTGCTTTTCCATGCTAGTCGATTGTATTTTTATTCCTAAAACAGGACATATTTTTTTGGTCTTTCACAGGAAGAAGGGAAAACGCATTTCAAGCATTTTCAATTTCCAAGAATAAATTAATTCAGGAACCTAACAAGTACATACAAATACACTGTCATACTTTAAAGGAAGAGAATTTTTGTTTTCCTTAAAGTCAAAAAATATATTTATTCCAATTTTTTCAGAGATTTGTGTCAGTAAAAGAGCTACAGTGAATTTGCAGAGAACAAACTGTAAATGAGAAGTTCACAGGCAAATAAAAACATATTTAAAAGATCTAAGTGTTCTAAGAACAGAACTTCCCTATACAGGAAATGATATTGAAAACATGTAATAAGAAATTCTTTATTTAAAGGTGAATAAGGTGAATAATGTTATGACAGATAACCAAATGATCCTATGTCATACGATTTGGAATGCAAATTAAAAATGTGTAACATGTATCTGTTGAAGGTTTGAGATTCTGTTTGTTGTTGTTTCTCTTGTAGATGAAATATTTAATAACTATGAAAATAGAATCATGACAACCTCACAGAAATGGTGATTCAAAATAGCTGTTAAAAAAAAAAAAAAAAAAAGAAACAAGACAAAAACTGTACTGACGTCATAAAGATCAGGGTGGAGAAAATTTTCCATTCACTATTTGCTACCCCAAGCCAGAAACCATGTGATTACATGACATGCCAGAGAGACATCTACCTTTCAGAGCATGAAGAAATCCTTCCTTCCTTTCTCAAGAAACACTGAATTCAGTCTCCCACACCAGCCAAAAGAGGCTGTCCAAGGGAGAGAGAAGGTGGAGCTAGAAGTGAGCAAGTGCAACCTGAGAATCCCTCCATTTGATTAGTCTTCAAGAGGTAGTCACAGACCTTGTGGATGGATTAACCAGATGCTGACTGCTGTTGCCCTGTGCTACAAGTAGATTTCAACACTCATCCAAAACTCTCGTGTCCATCCTAGGCACATGGAGCTGAAGGAGACCAATCGTGATCACTCAGGAGTACACAATTTGACCTTCCAGGTAAGCAAGGTTTCCTTTGTTCTGTCGGGAAAACTTAGAACAATGAATAAAGCTTACTTCAGTCCCTGAACACTCTACATGCTTTGCACTGATATCTTGCCAAAATATATGCCTTTATACAAAAAGGCAGAGCTATAATTGACACAGACTTCTCTTGCTCCCTCCATTACCTGGTATATTGGTATCTTCGAGAAGTCTTCTGACTTGGTAAAATTTGATAAGCTGACAGGTCTCACAACTAACTCATCCAGTTTTCCTCTTATACTAGTGCTGCTTTTTTCCTGAGGATGCCTGATCTACACTTGTATTGAAAAGATCAGTGTTATGAGCAGACAGCAAAGCAGTGTACACTAGTAACATGAAAAAAATATTCCTATAATCAGAGCAGGGCATAACTTCCTTCCACATGTAAGATAAGTGTAATTGTATGTTTTGCTCCAGAGAAGAATGCAGAATGGAGATAAAGAGTCAACACAGAAGGTTCTGCATATCATGTGGACAAAGGAATGTTAGCAGCCATTTAAAAAATGTAGATTTCAGAAGCTGAAGCACAAAATAACAGTATTTAGTGTTAGTTATTGTTTCTCAGTGCTTGGCATCCTTGCACTGTCATAGGAATATCAGAGTGGGAACAAACAGAAACTTGTGAATCCACAGCCAGGCCAATTCACTGTCCTTTGTTTCTGGGAGTAGAACAGACAAGGAAAAAGTTGTGTCTCTTAAGAGTGCTCCAATGACAAAATACTCCTTGCTCTTTCCCTGAAGCTTCCAATCCTTGCACTGTCGCAGAGCCCAGCTAATAAGAAGGGCAGCATGCTGTGGGCATTAATATCAGCCAGCACCATCCAATACAGAAGAATATTTGCAGATGCTAAATATGATGTAGCACCAGTGACATACAAGCATTTTATACTAATAAATATTCACTGGGCTATGTGATGCACACACACAAGAGGTTGATTTGATAATGTGCCAGTTGAGGAATATCTGGAATGTAAGGGAGCTAGGGGCAAGTCCCTACTCCCATCAGTAGTTAATAATTCACAGTAAGTGGGGCTGCTGTCTCTCTCCTGTAAGAGGAGAGTGATAACTCTTAAAACATGATAGCCTGGCAGTCAGGGCATTCTCCTGGCTAATTACAGTGCTCTCATAGCATCTCTGCTTCAGAGCAGGTAGATGAGCAATGTGAACTTGAGTGTCTCTCAGTTTAAATGGTTGAGGTAAGAGAGAGCATAATTCTGGCTTCATTTTCACAAAAAAACAGGGGCCTGAACCAGCTTCCAAAATCTGTGCTAACAAACCTATGGAGGAGTATCTCCATAGGTGCAGAAGCTCAGTGCCAAGTGCTCTTAATCTTCCCGATTACT
Organism: Centrocercus urophasianus; assembly: GCF_019232065.1. Taxonomy (NCBI): domain Eukaryota; kingdom Metazoa; phylum Chordata; class Aves; order Galliformes; family Phasianidae; genus Centrocercus; species Centrocercus urophasianus. Next base: position 59,620 of record NW_024885448.1, read on the forward strand.
TCCCCTTATCACTACATTCCTCAGCAGTCTTTGTGGAATATAGAAGAGTGACTTTGGTAAATCTCTTGCTTTGTGCAGCTACCCCATCAGAGCAATGCACAAGTAATCCAGGTGCCTCCCATACTCATCACAGCAGAACTTTGCAAGAGCCTGGAGATCTCTGATTTACATAATCCAAGTGCCGAGCTATTGAGACCATCCATTAGTGAATCCTGGGCCTTGAGTCAGGTTTTCTAGTGGTTTGGGGTTTTTTGTTCTTGTTGGTGTTTTTTTCCTCCTCATTTGGGACACCGGAAGGAGTAAATGTTTATATTTATGCTGTTTATCTCTGACTCAACACATAACTCACTCTGAGGAAAAGAAGACAGAGAAGGAAATAGGTAACTACTCTTTATTATTTATTATCCACATTATTATCCACAATAATGTCATAATATACAGAAACACTATTGTATCCCTTGCTTTCAGCCTGAGTCAGTTTACTTTTCTGATAGCACCAGTTGGAGGATCATCATCATCATAGATTCACAGAATGGTTTGGACTGGAAGGGACCTAGTTCCAACCCTCTTGCTATAGGCAGGAACATCTCTCACTGGATTAGGATTGCTGCCCTAAGGATTTCCCACTGATAAACCTGGAAATGCTAACAGTAACCTTAAAACTTAGATTTTATATATCTAGTTTGTGTTTATCCTACATTTAAGATGCAAAGGTTTTATTTAATTAGTTCTGATGATTTGGATCTCTGCTAATGATGACGTTAAACAAAGAGTCATAAATCCCTCAAAGAACTTCAAGAGCAGGCTCAAAAGTACAAAGAAATGGTAGGTGAGGCAAAAAAAAAAAAAAAAACAGACTCATGGAGGAACTTGGAGTTGTTAAAACATAAACTAAACACAATGCAAAGAGCAGATTGCAGCCAGTAAATATTTATTGTTCACTGGTCTTTGACTGATGGTGTTAAGACACATTAAGCAGTCAGAACCGGTTTCTGTAGCCTTGTACATCATGCTTTCAAGAAGCTTACCCGAGGAAAGATCCCTCTTATACCAGCCATTTATTGATGCTGCATAAGGACATCGGTACTTCCATGACATAGGCAGTTTTCATAATCCATTCCATTCAAGCATATATCCTTATAATATAGCTTTAAAAAATGTCTTCTATTTATCTCTGTATTTACTGCTATTCTCCAGAGTTTCCTGAATTTTTATGTCTTTGGTTAGTGAAGAGCATATTAAATATTTCCATTTCATGGACATTGTTGAAATTTTACTGGAAATTATGAAGGCATTGTACTGTATACCACCATCAGACTCAGGCAGGAAAGTATATTATATTTTCTTATTTTCTAACTTGCTTTTCAAAGCTATGTTTATTTTAACAACAAATACTTAGAAGTTAGCCTACTGTGATACGCTGCTCTGTTCCTTAGAGGAAATAGTGAAAGTTGGTCATACCTCTATGATCTTTTGTGCTCAGGTAAAGTTTTTAGGATTTTGGTCCTTGTCATACTCTTTTTGTTAGTGTTTAATGCAGTGCCACAATGCCACAACTAGAATGGTCATACACATCTTGTCATCTTCTCAAGAATGTGGAGATGTTTTCCCCTCTCACTTTTTCTAGATTTTGCTTTCTCTTTCTCATACACTTAATTATTCTATTTCTTTTTAATGACTGCCACTTGTGCCAATCTATAACTTGTTCATCCAGCATTTCAAGATGCCATTCAACTGCCCCACTCACAGCAGACAACTTGAGCGTTTTAAATAAAACCCTAACATACTCAGAGGTCGATGAGCTTAATTTACAACCCATTTCAACACGTGAACACTGTGATTACTGATTAGAAATGTTTCACCTCCGTATTTAAGATTTACTTTCTGTCTTCCAAAGTGGGGACGCTAGCTAATCAAAAAGAGTTCGCGGGGGCAGTGGGAGGGAAAGCCCAGGCGAATGGTCTTAAATAGCACTGAATGCTGAAAGAATAACGAAGGTTTGAGCTGTAAAGTAGGTGTTTTCGTTTCGATTTACCGAAAACAATCTACGAAATCCATCTAATCCAAATAAAAACATTTGCTTCTGAAGGATTTCAAAAGAGATCCACAAAAGCGCTGAGTTCCATAAGCGCTCTGATTCTAATCTCAAAAGCTAATTCAATGACCCACCTTTAAATGCAAAATAGTTAAAGCAAGTGCCTTGGACGCACTGACAGCCAATCTGTTGTAATCACTAACTGGTAGGGTGGAAAACCATCTGGAGTGGGCGCAGCTGTTAAAAGAGCAACCGAAAGTGAGTTTCTTTGAGATCTTTCTGGGAAGCGCTCTCCTCGGAAACTCAAGAAGATAGGAAGGGAGCTTAAAGAATGTAGCTATTGAAAAGGCTTGGTGAGCGAATAGCTCTTCTGACGAACAGAATGCTGACCCTGAAAGAGCTCCCTGCGTAGAAGTAAAAGACAAATCCGTGCTTTTGCTATTTAATCAAGCATTCTATAAATAAGAAACTCCAATCAGGAAGGCTCAGCAGAATGTGAAATTTCTGTGATATTGGTCATATTTGCTACTATTCAAAGTAAATTGATCGAATTTGTAACCTTTTCCATGTATGCTATCAGAAAGAGGAATTTCACATTCAACTTACGGTAACTTGTTTTTAACTTCCTGCTTCCTTGTGTCACTGTATACTGAGTAAATTCAGAACTAGCTTGGCACTTTCTCCTGTTTTCTGTTACAATGGTTTATTCTGTAGACTTTCACTAGGGAAGTAGATGGGCAAATGAAGCAGATGCTTGTTTGTGATGGGTGCTCAGGCAGCAATCTATAATAGCTGTTGATAAACACAAACACTGATTGATATTTAGTGGAAGATTTTCTTCAGTAAACTCAAAAATACTCTGAATAAGTGTGTGTGTATGGGG
>NW_024885448.1:62637-83861 GCF_019232065.1 Centrocercus urophasianus
ATATGGTGGGGTTTTTTTGTCACCTGAATATTGCTATTCTGATGAGAAATCTGATAAATTATTTTTCTTCAAGGTCTAGGTTAAAATAAGGTTAAAACAACATGTTTTTCACCAAATAGGATAAGAAAATTTTAAATGGAAAGGAGGAAAGATGATTATTTGCCAATACATTAAAAATGCTCTGTTTCATGGCACCCATTCAAAGACTGTTCTTAGTCTTTTACTAAACCTCTCTGACTTAATCTTGCTATCAATAGTGATTAATCAGTTCCTACTAAATTTGGAATATGCCAGGAACATGGTGTGATCCGTTGAAGTCAGCACTTCTTATGCTTGTAGAAAATAATACATTGCTATCATTCAATGTGCAGATTATTAAGAGTTTCAGCAACAATGTCATCCTCCATATTGCTCATACATTCATATATTTTAATCACTCTAAAAATGAAACTCTTACGTAACCAATGCGGTTGAGAACAGGGTTGTACAAAGCAACTTCTAGAGGTTTTTCCAACACAAATTATTCTGTGCAACTTGTCTGAAGGCAGCAATCAACATACTTTCTGTTTTTCACGTGTTCTTGAGCAAAAATCCTAAGAAATCACTGCCTTTTCTTGCTCTCAGTAACAAGCACTGAAATCTTCAGGGAGAACATCGTCCTTTGTGCTTATTAATTATAGAACTGGATCAGTTCAACTTCACTATTCTATGTAGAATTTCTCATATATTAAATTTAATTCCCATAGTTAAGCATTGCTCTTGCTTTTTTTGAGCTGTAGGGAATGTTCAGTAGAGGCTTTAAGCATGGACTGCGGGACTAGCTATAGGAAATGTATAAGACAGCATAGTCAGAAGACAGACAAGTAACAGAGGCTCTCTTTCAAAAAGAAACATCACTCTTCGAAGGGGATGTAAAGCTACTCTTTTCTTAAGACAGGGAATGGAAATTGTGTATTGGCTTTTGGTTTATTGAGGCCACAGAGACAGCTTCTGTGATGCCTTTCTCTTTTCTCAGTTCTAGCAACACTTTTACTGACACTTCTTCTGTGAAGTTAGACAATCTTTAAGAAGAACACATTACTGTAATGTGTTCTGGGTGCTTTTAAACTCACGTTTCTGCTAAAAGGCAAAATTAATTTATATAGAAGCATTATTCATTTTTGCCTTTATCATAATGCACTATGATTAAGGTTATTTTGTATTGTTCGCCTGAAAACGTTTATTTTCTTAGAAGACTAAATGTAGGTAACATGCTGTTTCTTACCATATTAATGACATGCATCATAGAATAGAACACACTGAAATGTCTGTTTTGTAGGAAAAAAGGGGGGAGGGGGAAAGGAAGAAAAAAAAGAAAAAGAAAGAAGGAAACAAGAAAACTTGGCTTCAAAATAGAAATATGTAGAAATAGTGGAACTTGTTACAAGTGGCAGAAAAGTACAGCCAATTAGCACACACTAATAAAAAGCATACCACAGAGAGTGAGTGTAATAAAGCTAACTACTGCCTTTAAAAACACTCCTGAGTTTTATTCCAGAAGCAATTGAAATACATGTTAAAACATTGTACACATATGCCATGCATGCATTAATAAAAAGCACTGTCTTGAAAAAAAAAAAGACTCTAACAGCCTGGGCCATTAACACCCAAATAAGTCATTTTGTTATAATGGGAAGAATGAACACATCTTTTTTAGTGTGTTAAGCAAGTTCTGAGGCAAAGAGTAGAAAATGCTTCTTTAGGTCAAGAAAACAGCAGACTGACACTGAGTTGTGTTTGTGATCAACACAGCTTTATGTAGAAGTACAAGGACAAGAGTACATGCATTTCGAGTACTGAGTTTTGGGCTCTTCTGTACTAAAGTGAAACATGGAAGCTCAGGAATCATAGAATAAACCAGCTCTCATTTGACATAAGAAAGGGTTTTGCTTTTGATACGAATTGACACCATTTTTGGTCTTCTTGTACCCCAGAATGACAATGAAGACATTGACATCGTAAATAAGGAAGATCTTCAAGACAATTTACAGAGAATCGAGAATTCACAACATGAGAAAAACGTACATACTAATCAGGTATGCTTCTAGCCTTTTTCTTTTGGAAAAAAACCACAGTTTTTAGAAGCCTGATGTAAATTCATTAGCAGCAAATTCCATGTGAGAGGCTGTTATGTCTAAGACAGATATTTGTAAGCTAACAGGGAGGCCAATTTTGTTCTCTGAAATATACTAAGGAAAAAAAAAAAAAAACACAGAAAATTAACAGAACACTTAAGAATAGGATTCTGAAAAATTTAGTTTTCTAGTATCGCCGTAGCTTCATGCAAGATGCAAAACAGGTATCAGAAATGGTGATCAGAGGAAATATTGTTGATAAGGACTTGACACAGAAGTATTTTCTACTGAAAAGTTGAAAACAGAGGACCTGGGAACATTATTTGTGATTAATGCTGTCTTTCAGTCAGATCACAGATATTATCATATATCTATGGATCCAAAACAGGGAAAATTTCAGAAAAAAACACAATCTGGAGGCAACAGCTCTGGCTTGTGACTGACCAAAGAGAGAAAGAAAAGAATAAAGTACAAAAACAATACAAATGATTTCATAAACATAACTATTTTAATTTTTTTTTACTGTCAGTTTGTCTAAATCCACATAGTGAGTAGCTAACTATGAAGGTAGGAATCATTTTTACACAAAACCTTTTTTTTCCAAAAGTGGATATTTTCTAATGTCATCTATTTTCACACCCATACAAAAAATAAAATAAAATAAAATAAAAATAACCCATTGTCTTGAATTCTTGGTAAATACTTTATGTATATATATGTATACATACATTCCTGTTTTGTAATCATGTCTATTTAATAAGTATGATGTAGGATCTGAAACTACATGAAAGAAATAGAGCTTATTTGGTGTTGGATGTTCCTCTCTTTCTTTCAATGAGTTTTGCATATAAACAGAGGGAGAAATTGCCAAAGAAATGACTCTGCTTTCCTCCTGCCTCTCAAAGCTGAAGTGATTCTAAATTTGTAATGATGGAAGGGATCACACACATTATTCTGATACATAGACCTGGAAACTGGGATGTGACATCCTAGGAATGTGGTAGGCAATGTCTGTATCTGCCTCTTCAAAAAGTCATCAAGAAGGAAAGAATGCAAAGAATGGAATAAAAGAACTTTCAGAATTGTTGGAAATTTTAAAACCAAGAGAAGTAGTGGCAGTCAATGAAAGTTTGGTTTCTGTAAGTTACTCTGAAAGTGATACCTTCTATTTATGCAATAGCACTTGAAGAGTGTCTGTCTTCAGACCCACTAACAGACCACATTAAAAATGGGAAGTTTTAGGCACGTGCAGAATGTTGGAAATCATATGAGCCTAAAAATGTACATATTTGATCAGATCCTTGAATCACTGTCCCTGGAAGTGTTCAAGAAACATGGGACATGATTTAGTGATGAACAACATGGTTTAGTGAGGAAATACCTACTAGTGCTAGGTAGATGATTGGATTGGATGATCGTGGAGGTCTTTTCCAACATTGGTGATTCTATGATTCTGTTAATTTCCATGGAAACTACAACAGCTACAAAGTGCACAGTAAATATATTTGATAAAGGAAATGCTAAACTACAAAACACTATTTCTCAACATAGACATCATCATTAGCTATGCATTTTGCCAGTAATGAACAAGAGTCTGCATGCTGTGCTTGTAAATACCTGCAGCAATGGAAGTGAACCACTGTTTAACAACTGCTACAGTGGCATAATTGCTGGGAAAATTGGACACAGCCCATCTTTCATTAGATAATATTTATCTCCAAATTGGAGGGATGTGGATTTGATGGGTGGACCACTCGATGGATAAGAAACTCGTTGAAAGGCCGCAGACAGAGGGTGATCATCAATGGCTCTGTGTCCAGGTGGAGTTCAGTAACGAGCAGCGTCCCCCAGGGGTCTGTGTTGGGACCAGTGCTCTTTAACTGTTTTAATCTTTTTTAATGACATCGATGTCGGAATCGAGTGCACCCTCAGCAAGTTTGCTGACAACACCAAGCTGAGCGGTGCGGTGGAAGGGATGCCATTCAGAGGGACATCAGGAGGTTTGAAAGGTGGGCCCGGGTGAACCTGATGAGGTTCAACACAGCAAAGTGCAAAGTTTTGCACTTGGGCCAAAGGAATCCCAGGCATCCGTACAGACTGGAAGGAGCGGTCCTTGAGAGCAGCCCTGCAGGGAAGGACCTGGGGGTCTTGAGAGATGAAAAACTTAACATGAGCCAGCAGTGTGCCCTTGCAGCTCAGAAAGCAAATGGTATTCTGGGCTCCATCAGAAGAGGGGTGGCCAGGAGGGACAGGGAGGTGATTGTCCCCCTCTCCTCTGCTCTTGTGAGGGCCCATCTGGAATACTGCGTCCAAGTGTGGAGCCCCCAGTACAAAAAAGACAGGGAGCTGTTGGAAAGGGTCCAGAGGAGAGCCACAGAGATGATCAGGGGACTGGAGCAGCTCCCCTATGAAGACAGGCTGAGGGAGCTGGGCTTGTTCAGCCTGGAGAAAAGAAGGCTGCGGGGTGACCTCATTGCAGCCTTTCAGTACCTAAAGGGAGCCTACAGAGGGGAGGGGAATCAACTCTTTGAAAGGGTTGATAAATGCAGGACAAGTGGAAATGGTTTTGAGTTGAGAGAAGGGAGATTTAGGTTGGATGTCAGGGGGAAATTCTTGACAGAGAGAGTGGTGAAGTGTTGGAACAGGCTGCCCAGAGAGGTTGTGGATGCCCTGTTCCTGGAGGTGTTCAAGCCAGATTGGATGGGGCCCTGGACAGCCTGGTCTAGTATTAAATGGAGAGTTTGGTGGCCCTGCATGTGGCAGAGGGGTTGGAGATTCATGATCCTTGAGATCCCTTCCAACCCCGGCCATTCTGTGATCGGCTTGAAGAAATGAAGTCAGAAGATGATAAATCCAGAAGGTATGTTGGGAGTGATACCAACCAAGTGAGTCCAACCAAGATTGGCAACATGCTTCATGATGCTTCAATTGATATGGAGCTTAGCATCATCACAGAAAAGTTGTCTTCTTCTCTGGCCAGACTGTGGAAGTTTGAGCCTTTAGCTTATCTGGGATCACAATGTAGTGATCAGTGTAAATGGTTTGTTTGAGTTCCAGGAAATCCAGAGAGATCACCCCTTTCCTATAACAGAACACAGCGCACATCACTTTACCCACCAAGACCTTGTCTTGAACTTCTTGTGTTGCCACTCCTCCCTCAGGCTGTCATTTGAATGCCAGTTCACTGTAATGACAGGACATCTTGTCACCGATTATGTGATTCTGGAAATTGTCACCTTGTACTGGTCTTATAGCTCCTAACAAACTTGCATACAGTGTTCTTTCTGTTCCTGTGTTCCCACCTGTGAGACCCACCTGGCACAAATTTTGTGGTATTCCAATTCTGCTGCTATAATTTCCAAGGCAGTGAAGCCAATGTTCAGCTCTGTACACAGTTCCCTGATCATTATTCGCTGATTTGTGCAGATGAGTTGGTGGAGACTCTTCATTTTATGGTGTCACAGCTGTGCATGGCTACGTGTAACATGGGTTGTCTTTCACATCTCTAACATCATCGCTGAAATGCACCATCCACTGCCTCACTGAGCTCACATCCACTGTTTGGTCTCCTTAAACATTCAGTAAATGTTGATGAATGCCAGTGGGTGAAATTTTTTCTGTGTGCAGGAATTTAATGACACACCTCTGCTTCATATACACTTCCATGTCAGACACCGTGCTCTGAGTGCTCCTCTGCTACCATCTGTCACATGTGACAGCATGTAACGAAATACTAGCAGGAAGGTTCAGCCTTTACTGCCATACCACCAACATCTGCCTCTGTCATCATGGGCCAACATAGGAAAAATAAACAAAAAGACTTTATTTTCAGAGCAGCCCTCATAAAATCGTAAAATAAAAAAGAAACCAGTTTACCACTGAAACAGTTCAGCTGACAATGTTCAGTCAGTACTTTGTACAAACATGCCTGTAGATATGCATATCTACAGAGATTCATAGACATATTATGTCTTTGTAAGAAAAGAGCTGATATGGTCAATTTGGAGCAAACTAGAACAGCCTTCTGTGCACCTAGAGGCAGAAGCCTATGTCCTTCACATAGGCCTTGGGTTAAACTCAACAAGGACCTCCACCTCCCCAAATCTAGCATTATGTGACCAAACTGAAAAGAAGGAAAGGGTTTGGATCAATTTGCTCTTTCCCTTGTGCACAGAGTTAGGCACAATAAGATCTTTGATTTCAGATTTTCTTCAATACATATTTATGACAATAAGGATTAACATAATATTCTGGATCTGTTGAAGTACATTGCAAACAGTGTTAAAAAGATAGACTGATACTTTTTATAAAAGTAAAAATCACTCAGTTAAAACAAAAAGGTGATATTCTCAAGATAAATACTTGAAAACAATTCTTCCCACCTTTCACTGCCTGGAATCTTTATTGTGCCAGTGTATTTCATGGATTTAAAGAACCACGGTGAGGTTGTGAGTGATCTAGGGGAGCTCCTGGCCTTAGGATGACATGGCAGCATGGGGGAAAGGAACAGGGAGGTACAGTTTGGCCTTGGCCATATGTGAAGCATGTCTGTCAAGGGCAGCGGAGAAGAGAGAAGAGGGATGTCTGGGACATCAGTATCACTTGTAGCCTAGGGAAAGGACACAGTGCCCTAAGGAGAGCACAGTGATCCACAAAATTGGAAGCATAGGTCTTCAACACAGAAGGCAATTCACTCTCGATTTTTTAATTTATAAGGTAGGCCTGAGATTTTTGTCCCTACAAATTCATAACCTTGTGAGAACCTGAAGTTAAGCTCAGAAAAAAATGACACTTCTGTTGCCTCTGCAATCACTGCCCCATAGGGAAGAAGTCAACTTTTGGCAGCTGCTGGGAGGACCACTCCCCACTACCAAAAAATAGCAATTCAGCAGGTGGCGGGATTTGCAATTTATGATTTCATAACAGATAACAAAGAAAGAAAGAAAGAAATCAAGTTTATGGAAATAAACTTGATATAGCTTAGAGCACAAGATTTGCATTGCTTCACAACATCTGCTCTGCTGTGGGATTTGTTGTAGGGGAGCGAATAGCAGTTTCCATGTCTCCTACATGCCATTTTAATCACTGGCTACATGACCATCCTTTGCCAGCTTTGCCCATGAGATTTTCTAGCCAGATGCTAATGGAGAGCTCACCAGAACTGTCAGTAGAATGGCAAGATCCCAGCATGGGCAGAAGAGCCATTCTGAAAGCAGGGTCATGCTTCAGGATATACTCTGATATACAAGAGGCAGCTTGGGGAACAAAGCTGCTATAAATATTTGTGACATAGAAAAGTTGAACTCACTCACAGGCCAGTCCTGTAGGGACATTTCCTCCCTGCAGTATATAGCACACTGCCCAGTACAGGCCAGTACATACCCAGAAAAACAGGTTTGCCATTGTGGGAATTTCCAGATACCGTGGAGCATGTGACCTGTCACGTTGCTCAGGCTGGGTGTTAAAATCCAAGAGGGCAGCTAGGCCATTTAGTTGCTGTGCTGACTTTGGATGCCAAGGAGTCCCAGCAGCAAATATGCCTGGGTGCCAATCCTGCCTTAGTCCCTGCCATGAGCACCAAGGTACATACAGGAGGGATGGGCACCTGGTGGGCCTCTGAGTGGCACTGAGCCAGTTCCAGAGGCATCTGAGAAGCCACATGCCTCCCAGACACCATGAGGATAGCCACCGAGTGTGACAGAGCTGAGTGCATTCTGCAGCATTGGAACAAAGCTCCCTGCCATTTTGGCAGAGAAACAGAAACTAACCAGAACATGCAAGTGCATAAAATGAGATGAAAAGAGGAGCTTCACAGTGTTTCTGATAAAAAATTGCCTTGTTAGACTGCATATATAGTACGAGGTAAAATAAGAAATTTAAAGCGAGCGATGAAGTACAGGAGGAAACATCAGAATTTCTCTGACAAGGGAAGATCCAGGTATGAAACAGAAGGAGATGATTTCATGCTAAGCCCGCTGGCTGTAGTGACATACGCTTCTGGGTGAAGGCAAAGTGTCAGCACAAGCACCTGTTTTTACAAACCACATGAATCCAGCTCCCTGCCCTCCTGTCCACAGGACCAGTGCCAGCCCATGCTCTGCCCACAGGCTGTGCCAGGAGCACAGCACAGCCAGCAGGAAGGGAAAGGTGCATATACTGGATGTGTCCCTGTGGACAAGATCACACTGTGCTCGTAAGTGCTGAGTGAGTTGGTGCGTAGGCAGTTATACAATCCCCACCTGTAACATTTACTGTTTAGTAGGTATGCACAGCTGCTTTATATAAGTGCCTCTTTAGCTCCAGATAACACTGGAAGGTGGTTTTTTTTTCCTTTATCTTCTCTTTCAAAATCATGTGGAAGTCTTGAGAAAGTTTGTAACTCAAAATAGTCATGAGTTGACAGTCACAGACTAACTACCTCATTTGCCTGCTAATAATCACAGTTTTGGTGGCAGACAGGACAACTGTAGCTGTGTACCCAGTGCAGAACAGGGAAGTCTTGTGACTGTTTCAGCCATCTGCCTGGGGGGATCTCTGCTTTTTCATGTTACTTAACAAGTATGCATCCCTCTGACAGTGTTGGTACTGATCTGTTTTCCAGGAGGATGAATTCATCAACATTGAGAGTGATCTGCATGAAAACAAACATGACTCAGCGGGTGATGAGAAACTACGCTTAAAAGGGTAATGTCTTCTGGATGGACAAATAATCCACTCACTTCATAGCAGCCTAAGCAGTCAGCTGCCAGTGTTCCAGCTTCTGGAGCAAGAGCTCGTATCGTTGCTGCCATACCCTTGTGCAGTGCAGACCTTTGTATCACGATTTGAGTAATACAGAAACACATTGTTTTTAAAATCACTTTACCTTTCAGCCAAAATACTTGTGGAATTATAATTATAAAACCTCACAAATTGAGCCAGCAGTGTGTGTTTGTATTCCAGAAAGCCAGTGACATCCTCGGTTCCATCAGAACAGAGGCAGTCAGAAGAAATGAGGTGATTGTCCCCCTCTATTCTGCCCTCGTGGGGCTCCAGCTGTCATACTGCATCCAGTTCTGGAGCCTCCAACACAGGAAAGACGTAGAGCTGTTGGTGAGAGTCCAGAGGAGGGCCACAAAGGTTGTCCAAAGGCTGGAGCACCTCTCCTATGAAGACAGGTTGAGGGAAATGGGCTTGTTCGGCCAGAAAAATAAGAAGCTGTGGGGAGACCTCATTGTGCCCTTCCAATATTTTAAGTGAGATTATAAACAGGAGGGAAATCAAGTTTTTGCAAGGGTAGATGATAACAGGGCAAGGGGGAACAGTTTTAAACTAAAGGAGGGGAGATTTAAATTGGATGTTGGGGAAGTCCTTTTACTGAAAGAGTGGTGAGGTGCTGGAACAGGCTGCCCAGAGAAGCTGTGGATGCCCTGGAAATTACATTTCCAATATTTCTGAAAGGGGCTTTTTAAAAGAAAGGCCTTAAACAGTGAACTCTTGCAGAAAGTCAAAGATTCGACATTGTTCTTCATTTTACATATCTGGTTACCCCACCACAAGTTGAGAGTAGAATAGACAAAAAATATATATATCATTTTGCTTTAGCAGCATTTTTGCCTCTCATGCAGTGTTACTAAGTCTACACAGTAAAAGTACACACTCATAATTATTTGCAGGTTAGTATCCTTATGAGAACTATAAATCTCATGTAAGACATCTAAAAAAGTGAGATAGAAGACTTAAAATAGTAATTTATATCTTAATATTTTTCCACCAGACTGATGCTTTATTTAAAACCTCATAGAAATCATGCTGTAATTTTTCTGCTGACTTACATTTCTCCACCTTAATATACATCATGCCATTTCAGCTTTGAGTCTCTGTTTTTATCAGCTGATTCTAGGTACTGACTTGCTGGATGTTCCAAACAGGAGCTTTTCTAACTCAGACTGAACAACTTGAAATGATCTCATGCCTGAACAAATGGTACAGTTATATATTGTAGCAGTAATTGTGATCATTCATGCTTTTGAGCTGTACATACAGAACTTCCAAGATTTCTTACTGTGATTAGGCTTTCTGATGCCACTGTATCATTAAAATGCTGCTTTAAAGAGCCAGCAACAGTCTCTAGATGTCCTTAAAGTCTTTACATTTTCTCTCATTTCTCTTCTCTGTTCTACAGAGAACATTTCATGGTTAAATATTTTCAGTGTTCTTTACAAAAAAAAGCTGAGATTTGATAGATCAAATGTCAGTGACATGTACCCAACACATATTCCAAAATTATCTAATTACACAATAAGTGTTGGTACATGAACAAGATTAGTAGTGTCTGTCTTCCCTCAGACCCAGGTCCAGAGGCTCATTGGACTGGAGGGAGTTCTGCCCAGATAGGCACTTGGGCAGTGGTAAAGTTCCATATTTGTCACTCATTTTTGTACTCCTACAGAGAGCCAAGAGCTAAGTAGCATTTAATTCACAGGGCCTTATCATTCTCTAGGCTATCTTGTTCTTCCAGCAATATCTGGTATCAGTGAGAGCTCCTTTGCAGACTGGAAACTGAAGAACACTTTGCTCTATTCTAATTATATTCAGGGTATGGCTTGCCCTATACTGTTGGGCAGTGCCATAATGTGATCTAATGTTTTAATTTTATCTGCTTAAAAGGAGTGTTCACAAAGTGTCCCTTAATTTTGAATGCATCATTGATTTCTTTCAAAAAATGGCATCAAACAGTCTGTGATTTGAGACACAAAACCTCTGAAACATCAGATTGTGGATAACAATAAGTGTGAGCACATTCACTCACAGAGCACATGCAGATCAGAACAAGGATTTCTAAGTTGTAAAATGCAAGCAGTAATAGAGTTGATATGCAAAAATGTATTACATTAAAGCTCTCATTTAAGTATGCTTAAAATACATTTGCTTTTTCAACATCTTCAGTTAAGTAAAAGCCGTCAGCAGTGTGCTGCAGTATAAATCAATAGTCTTCAGCAAACAGTGTTTACTTAGCAAGATAACCAAACATCATAAGGGAGACTATTTTCTTCTGCTACTTTTCAGAAACAGAGCTGTATATTTATAACATACATGTTGAAATATTTAAGATATACTGGTATCAAAGTGATAATCACTAAACAGATAAAATAATAAGATAGGAAAGATGTTAGATTAAATAAGAAATTACAAGGAGTTGTAATATTAAGTAGTGATTTAAAATCCCAAAAGACTCATAATACATAGTTCCAAATCAAAGCCATTATTTTTTTCCTTTTTATGTTGGTGGTGGATGAACAATAAATTTGATAAAGTCACTCTGGATTGTTTGTGCATCTGTCTTTCATTTCTCCTTTTATTTCTTCTCTTGTATCTAATCTTGAATCTAATCTCACTGTTGAGACTGAGTGTATAACCTAATTTTCTAACAAGTAAAAGCAAACGACTGTGATCTGTGAGGCAAGAGGAATTCCTAGGAAGAAAAAATAAAAAATAAAAAACAACTGGAATATCAAAAGCAGTCAAGATTTCTCAGAGATCCTGTTACTTTTTGAACTAATGAAGAAGAACGTTCCTTCTCTGCTGTTCTGAGTACAAATGCAGTACGGCAGAAAAGCAGGGTATTCATGCTGAATGTCAGCATGTATCTGACTCCAGATGCATCTGGTTTTTCAACACATACAGTCTGGACAATTAGCAGCTCTAAACATATTGTTGCTTGATAGACTGCAAGGGTGTGAGACATGACTTTACAAGAACATAAACTGTAGCTGTAAATTCCCTTTCAGTTTGAGCAATACTAAGGGGTTTATTTAGCTACAGCTTTTGTAACTAAAATACACCAACATCATCGGCGTATTTCACATCAGAAATCTGTGCAGAATTGTCATCTAAAATGCTGTTTTCCTAAATCTCAGCCTTCCTAGTGAAATCATTTTGTGTTACCACTAGTAAAATGAGAAAAGAACAGACATTAGAAAAACATATTCAGTATTAGAAATCATTTTACCTCCCGTGAACTGAAGAGTCTTAGATGAAACATTGGTGTACAAGGGCTGCTCCCAAAAAGTAATGCTTCCTACTTCTTTATGTTGGCCCACAACATTGCAGGGGGGTGTTGGTGATATGGTAGTAGAGGCTGAACCTTCCCACCAATATTCTGTTACCTTTTGTTGCCACGTGACTGACTGCAGCAGGGAGGCAGTGTGAGAAAATGGCATCTGACAGGGAAGTGCTGATGGAGCAAAGATGTGGAACTGAATTCCTACATACAAAAAAAATCGAAATCACTAGCAGTCAATGATGCTTGCTGTGTACGGAGACCAAACAGTGGATGTGAGCACAGTGAGGCAATGGGTGATGCATTTCAGCGGTGATGACAGTGTTGAGAATAGCCGGATAGCCATGCAGATTTTTACAAGCACAGCACACAGACTTGTTCATCATTGGTTAAATGCATGGATGATGGTGGTGACCATGATGAAAAACAGGGCTTTGTAGCTGAGAATTTGCTCTATCAAAAAGATTTATTGTGCTCTTTGTAGCTGTTGTAGTTTCCATGGAAATAAATGACAGGCATTACTTCCAGAGCGACATAGGTAAGTAACAAATTTTAAAGTCGAGAAGCATTTGTGCACACTATAGTGAGATTTTTGCTTTCTGTTGATTATTTTGCATCCACAAATGCAAAAGTGCAGGTGGAAGCTACAAGTTTTGAGACAAACTCTTACTGTCAAATTTTCCTAGGAAATTCTCCTCTAACGTTGGGCCTTCACAACAATAGCAAAACTGCCACTCTATGTAGCAGTGATAGACTGACTGTACTAACAATCTCTGTGGGTCTAGTAATGGGCACTGAATCTTTATCTAGTTTGCACTAACCTTGTAAACAGAGTTCCTCGCAGAATTAGAGCTGGCAGAACTGGCCTGCTAACTTTGGTCCAACATGTAGATACCTGCTGGACTGGCCTGTTAGATAAACAGCTGGATTTTCCCTTTTAGTTGTCAAAGCAGAGAAACAATCAACAATCTTAGCAGACATCAAAATGATTTTCCTTAGCACTCATGGATCCAAATTCAGATTTTACTCCAGTTAAAAACATTCCAGTAGATAAATTTACTCCAGTAGTCAATTTAAACTGTTAATTCTGTGGAAACTACTTTTTTATTTGCAGCTCAAGTTTCTGTTCTGTTTGTTTTTTATGTTTTCCTAGGCTTTTAGAAAAGAAATATGATAAAGCCTGCATTTTTTGCAAGAAATATAGAACCAGAATTAAGTATGTGATGTGCAGAATTTTAATAACAGGTACAGTATTTTACACCCAGTGTTGGTGAACCTTTATTTATTTACCTGTATGAGGTTGTAAACTGTGCTTGTCTTACATCTGACACACACAAAGAAGCTCTAACAGCTACTCCTGACTCCCTTAAAAATGCATTTGAAATGAGGTTAAAATGAACTTAGTCCTAGGGAAAGCTCTAAAGTGCAAACCTTCGCTCATTTCCAAACATAACAAGAGCACAGGCCTTGCTACAGTGCTCCTTCAGTATGTTTTATCTTTGACTATCTATTACTTAGGGCATAGGGGTTAGTTATTCTCTGTGTCTAATCAATTTCTAGCCCAGTCCATGTGGCTTGCAATTAAATTACAATGTCAGAAACATGCTCAAAACCATGAAATCACCCAGAAAGAATCATGGACTAACCTGGATGAGACTTACCTCCGCAGGAAATGAAAGTTTTTTGTTCTGACCTATGTCATGCAATAGCAACAGCAAATGTTTTCTATAGAAAATATTCTGATGTATGTCAGCATGCACTGCAAAGTAATTCAAATATTCTTGCTTGTTGCTTTCCTAGTTATCCAGTAGATTGGTTTGTTTCCACTTCACCAAGTTTCTATTAGAGATCTTTCTTTCTACTTGAACGCTTACTGAGAACATGTAGACCTACAACATGTCTATGAGATAAGCATCAGCATAATATAAAGTGGGTATAAGAGAGACTATTGCATAGTGAATATCCTGTCCTCCTAGCATCAGCTCATCTTTGTAATAGTGTAAGTGCATCTTGGCTCAAGAAAGGAGGTGAGGTCTAAGATTGTCAGGGATTTACATGTTAATTCTGTGAAAAACAGCTTGCCTAACAAAAATCAGTAGTTCTTTCTTACTTGCCGTAGACAAAATTAGGTTATTATTTAAAAGCATTGAAAATTTCATTAGCAATGAAAGTACCAAATGACAGATTATTTCATTGCTACTTTATGAAATAGATAAACTACTTTTAAGTTTTCCAATTATTTCAGAGGCCCATCAAATCAGAAAATTGGCAAATGTTTCTACACATTTGTTCTGATCTTATTGGATAAACTCACCCTCTTGCGAAAGAAAGATCGATTTTTCTTAATTCACTGTTTTTAATATAGGATAAAGCATTTGTGCAGATGGTTTTATTTTCTCAAGTGATGAATATATTTGATATGAATTTGACTTGGTGAAAGCATACATATTCTGCTTCCACATAAGAAAGCCAAGAACAATTCCACCATTTCCAGCAGTACATTTTATATCAATGAGCATAAGTAACAATATCCGTGAAAGCAGAATTTCTCAGTATCTAAAATAAGAGTCAGAAAAGCACTCAAAGCACTCAAAGCTAAGCTCAGACCCGACTTTAGCCCATGCTCTTATCACTGAATTTAATATTTGATTCTCTCTATAAAGAGACAAGACATAACTGACATGTATAATTTTGTTTCTTGGCAGCTTATTTGGCAGCAGTTACTGCAGCCTGCAGCTTGAATTTTCAGAGAGCCTTGCCACTCTTCATCATTACTGTCCTAGCCATCTTCCTCATCTGCTGGGATTTTTTAGTAGCGAAGTATGAAGAGAGAATTGCAGCATTTTTTTCCCCTGGAGAAAGATATTTGGAGAAACAGTGGTTTTGGCTAAAATGGTAAATATGAACAACTACTTACAAAAGAATAAAGTGTTAGTTTACTTTTACGGCTTTTTTTAAGCTTAAGGACCATAAACAAAGAAAGATAGATTAATCATAAAAAGTAAAACATTATTAGATAGTATACACAGACTAATAAATTACTTCCAGTTAAGACATGTTAGAAACATCCTTAACATCACAATGCAAAAGCTAGGTATAAAAATCTTAGCAGAAAGAGTAAAAAAGTCTTCAAATTGAAGTATGTCGGGTTTGTTGCTGTGGAAGCATATGTCCAGAGAAGTTCAGGGATGCCATAGCCTTCTGTATTCATTCTACAAGCCAGAAATGCCATTGTTAGCTGCTCAGAGAACTGTGAATTTTGTGAAAAACAACAACAAAAATCACCTTAATTCTAACTTTAGTAGACTATTAAATACTGAAATGTGTTATTGAAGCACTACTTGTTCACATACCCCCACAGAAATGAGCTAAGAGCTTTTCTGATTTAATCTTCAAAAGTCAAATCATAGCAGCCACATTTGATGTTGTAATAACATCATACAATCTTATTTGGAGTGGTAAACATTTATCTGGTAGATAACCTGCAGATACTTACATATGGAAGATTTTTATTCCAAATACTTCTTAACAACTATCAGGAGTATTTAACTTATTCCTGGGAAAACGAGGGATGAAAGGAGGCAGACTGAGTTTCCAAAGACCAAGTGAAATGTCTTCAAAATAAAAAAAAATTGTGCAATATCCTTCATTCTCGGCTGCATCACCTTGTCTCAGAGGGAGACAGAGCTGTAAGAAGGAATCACTGCAGGTTCGCAAAATAATGATGAATTAGTCTTTTTCTTAAGATTTTTAATTGGTTTGCCCCAGGAGAATAAATTTCAAATAAAAATGCTACAAAGATTTTGGTCCTTTTTCTCTTGAGTCACATCAGGGAGCAGCTGCACCCGAAAACCTATGTTAGGCAATTTGGCAGGGGAAGGAACAAAAAGCACTGGAGAGTCTTGGTGGGTAGATGGAACAACTCAGAGGCAGTAAATGCTGAATTAGGCAGGCTGCAATCTTTAAACAGCATGTTCCAGGTTAAGTGGTTAACTGTGGATCACAGATCACCAAGAGAAAGAAAGTCTCTCACGTGCAGAAGGTGCTATTCAGCATTGCAGGAGACAATTTTGTGAAGCTAGCCTGTAGTACTTGTGTTTTAGGTCAAAAAAAGAAGTTTACATAGGTAAATTTATTTAAATACCACTCCAATCAGTGGAACAGCAGTTGGACATAATCAATATGAAATAAATTGAACTGTGTTTAGTTTTCCCCTCTGTAAGCTATATGCTGTATTCCCCTATCTTTCAGACTGTTGTTAGGATAGATGCCCTAATATGGAAACTGTGCATAGCTCTTTGTTAGTGGAGATTGATGGATACGTTGCTTTTGTCATGTAATTGCTGTGACTAAAAGTTGTTTTTCTAAACAGGCTACAGTCAGTTGGAAAGAAGTAAGCGGTTTGCAGCCTGCTCTTTAATGCTATGTATTTTCTGTGCACAAGGCAGTTTGAAATGAAGCTCCGACCCAGATCCAACAAATTAGTCAATGGGGAAGACATAAAGGAAAAAGAGAATGGAGTAGGAAAGGAGGACATATTTTCACATTTCACTTAGTAGAAACAATGCCTCGTCACTTGTATTTTACTGAGTGTTCGTCACTCCTCTGGGAGCACAGGTGCAAGACACTTATGGTTGACACCGAGGGGTGTAGCAGTGAGAGCAGCGCTAAGACAGGTTCCTGCTTTTGTACAACTAAATGTTTCAGCTTAATACTTGTGTTCAGAGATCTTTTTCACAGAGAAGTAAATGTCAGGGACAGATAGGAGGGAAGGAATCTCTGAACTCCTCCACAATGTCATGCCTGACACTTTTTTATCTTGCAGGGTAGTGTGTGCAGTTGTTATTGTAGCTATCATTTTCTGGCTCATCTTTGACACAGCAAGACAAGGACCCCACCAGCTGATCTCCTTTGGTGGGCTTGTGATGTATATTCTCTTGATGTTTATATTCTCCAAATATCCAACAAGAGTGAGTATTTAATCTATTTTGGATCTTTCTTATTTTAAGTTTAATGTCTCAAAAACTGTTTCCCTGTTTAGGGCTAAGTTCAGTAACAGTAAAAGAAAACTCATTAAAACCAGAATTTAAGCTTGTCAGAGTACAGTGATGTGTTTCACTTTGGAGGAAAGCCATTTTGCTCTGACATCTTGGGAAACATTCATGGGGCTGTATGAGCAACTGTCTCTTAATTGTTCGGGAGGCCATTTCCTGTCCTTTGTAACAGCAGAGCTGTGGGTGGGAACGCGTTTGCTTCCAGAGCGTGAATGCAAGCCTGAGCAGGTTGCTCTTTGCCTCTCATCCACAGCAGGCTTACCACAGCTTCCAGAATGTCGGGTTATAGTGACAGTGTACATTCTTGTCATGTTAAAGCACATTGCATGAACTGGAGCTCTTGTACTCTCATCAATTTTATTTCCATTGCAAATGCCAAGCTCAGTCCCGCAGATTTCACTAACAAATTGTTACAGGCTCCCTGATGCCACTTACGTTAATTTTCCAACTGAGATTTCCACCATAATTCTCTGCACCACTGTGATATCACAAAAGCCATGGCAACTCCCACCTCAGCTTCCAAAAAACTTTGTGCTGTCCAACGGGTCCTGGTTACACTTAATTGGTTCATATTATTAAAATGCCAACTGAATGAATTAACAAGAGCCATCTCAGCAATTTGTCTTGTTAATTATCAGATGCAGTTTTCATGAAATAAAATGAAGTTTTCCTGAGGCAGCAGAGCAGAAATCTGTGTGTGTAGCAAAGAGGGGCCATTCAAATACAGACATGGCTTTTCCTGTGGCTGACTGTGTCGCATGACTAGCAATAGCTAGCACTAAGTAGCTCCCAAGTATATGGAGAAGACAAATATACAGCTGCAATTACTCAAACATATGATAAAGTCTGTGTAGAAATTTTTTTTTTTAATTAAAAAATCACCTTAGTTATTTCTTTTTGGATGATGATTCCAGTTTAAAAAAAAAAAGGGAAAAAAAGAAACAACAACAACAACAAAAAAAAAAACATGGAGAGGGAGGGAGGGATGGAGGAGGATAAAGAAAGAGAGAGACAGGAAGAACCCTGTCAAAGTATCACTTGTCTGCTGCCATCATGTCTGTTTATTTCAACTTTAAACTATAACACAGGAAGAACTGTCTCTCCTTTTGTTATTACTTGCTTGCTTGCAATCTGTGTTGGTGAAATGGGCATGTTCACACTTATATAACCAGATTTTCAGCACTTAGATAGAGATAGTCACACCCCAAAGTTCTCCCATTAGGAGCGACTTATGCTCTGAGACCCTTGCTTTGGCAGCTGCTGCTACCCTGCAGGCTAGCCAAACAATCCATTAAGCACTATATTAAGAAACATCTGAACTATATTGTTACATATTAAACAACAAGAAGTTTCACCATTTTTACTTTCCTGTCCATCTAGGTTGCTTGGAGACCAGTGTTTTCAGGAATAGTAATGCAGTTTATTCTTGGGGTTCTTATCCTGAGGACAAAACTGGGGTTTGATGTATTTAACTGGCTAGGCATTCAGATCCAGGTAAGCTACTGAACATAACTGTTTATTTCTTATGTCATTTTCTGTTTTGAGGCTCTTACCTAACAGTCAGGCAGTGCAACAATCTATTTGCCCCTAGATGTTTTTCCCTCATGAGGAAAACTGAGTTCTGAATAGTAACTGACAACCTACATTCAGTCTTCTCTTCTGTCTAACCTAGATACCACAAGACCACGTGCAACAGGTTGATAAATACTGACCAGAGTTTGTTGTCTTGTCTTTACCTTCCTTGGGATAAAATCATATCTTGCAACCCTCCAAATGCAAAACTGCTTTTATCCTAGTTCCCTCATGGGAATACTAACACTTGGTCCAACACCAAAATATCCCTCTAAAAATCTTGACATGCTGAAAAGCTTTGAGATTTAGCAAGCCTGAAAAACCACTATCTTCAGAACAGTTGTAGTTCCAGGGGCTTGTAAGACTTATCACAACATATAAGAAAGTAAGGAACAAGTAGAAGAATCCACCTCTGGGACAAAGCAAACCAGGTCACTGCAAACAGTAAGAGATCTCTAGAGGGGGACAGGATTGTAGGTATCTGTAAAGGTAGTCTGCAGACACAAAGGTTTTTAATAAGCTCGCTGTTGCAAAGTACTAAATAAGAAAAATCCAAAAATCAGACTAGAGAGTACTCACTGAAGGACATTCAGACTTTTCATCACGGAGTTACTATTTATGCATCAGTTCTTCACAGTACAGATAATTAAGTGCCTTTAAAGTAAGACAGGGCAGAATGTACTCTCTGCACAGGAGTGGAGGCACACATCTGACGTCTGTTTGCTGCTACCCTGCAAGCAACAGAAGTTACCTGGGTTTTGTCATTGGATTCTCAGCCTTCCCTTTCAGTTCCCACTGAAGCACATCTAGTGCCCCCTCTCATTAGCTCCATGTGGCTTATGGCCACTGTCATTGTAACTAGCCATTTACATCTCTATTTTACATTTTATCAGTGATAGCACATGTTGGTGTCAGGAATATAAGAATGAACCACAATACCAGAATTAAAAAGTAAAATCTTCTTTTATGTCAGCTTTTGACTGTTCTTTTTACAACTGACTACCTCAACCATCAAATCTCCCTTTCAAACAGTATCATTTATTGTACGTATTTACATTGAGAGTGTAGAATACCACAGTATCAGGATTAAAAAATACATTCTCCTCTTAGTAAAGCAGGAAAACTTGTCCTGTGCTGTTCATTTACACAGTTGGAAATAGTATGCACTTGTGGCAGAACATAGCAGAAACCCCTAACTGATGCAGCTCAGTTAAGCCTTTACCCATAAATAGCATAGCACAAGAAAATTGCTGCAACAAATCTAGCAGTATTGCTATGCTTTTTGTTGATGACACACAGCCTATTACTAATTTCATTTTATTCTGTCTGTAGACTTTTCTGGAGTACTCTGACACAGGTGCTAAGTTTGTCTT
This sequence comes from Centrocercus urophasianus, assembly GCF_019232065.1. Lineage (NCBI taxonomy): Eukaryota > Metazoa > Chordata > Aves > Galliformes > Phasianidae > Centrocercus > Centrocercus urophasianus. The sequence goes on from NW_024885448.1 coordinate 82,793, forward strand.
CGGTGAAAAATACACAGATCATTTCTTTGCTTTTAAGGTAAGGTAGCTTTTATAAGTACAGTATGGGAAGTTAGGTCGCAGAAAGGAACAGAATGTTTGGGAAATATATGCATTATATGTCTTACTATAAGAGTGTAGTAACCTGAGAGATCAGCTAAGAGGCAAACGCTTCCATATTTTATTCTGCATATAAGATCTGGGAGTCTCATATATAATGGACTGTAGTTAGAGATGATGTAGTAATGGCTTTAAATTAAAACAGTGTAGATTCCTGTTAGATGTAAGGGAAAAATTCTTTACTAAGAGCATGGCAAGGCACAGGCTGCTCAGAGAGTATGTGAATGCCCTATCCATAGGGAGGTCAGGTTGGATAGGGCCCTGGGCAGTCTAATCTGGTGAAAGATCATCTCCTGCCTACCTTCCTCATGTCTGCACAAGGTTCTGTACTGTGCTGTACTGTCATATCCTGAATTGCTGTATAGACCACTAAGTGACAGACATTGCCTATTTAGAAGTGGAAAGCCTAGGCGTATTTTCATACCAAGGAAAATCTGCCCATGCAGAAGCAGGGAATACTGCAGGATTCACGTCTGCCAATAGCGTGATCCCCAGATTCTCCATCTCTCCCTTAGAATTTGTTGGGAAAATGCTGAAATACAGCTAAAGTGCACTCTGCTCCGTTACATGTGTCAGTGTTCTGCCTGGCTTTGTTACCATACATAGTTCCTGCCATGGCACGTGCTTAGTTTGGAATCAAGAGCATTTGTATGTTCAAAATAACAACACAACAAAAACACACTAAGTGTATCAGGATTCTGATAGGGGCCATTTCTCTGTCTAGCACTCTAGACATCTAATTATGGATTTACACACCTTTTATCTTCTTTCTTACCTGGAGATATCAAAGCAGGATATTCTTACATTTTTCACAATGAGCTCTATCACTTATAAAAGTAATTAAAAATGTTTTTACTACAAATATTCATAACAATTTGGGGGGGGGGGGGGGGGGGGGGGGGAAAAGAGGGCAACTGGGAGGGAATTTTAAAAACAATATAAAAATATTTTT
>NW_024885448.1:83961-97000 GCF_019232065.1 Centrocercus urophasianus
GGGCTGTAGGGAAGCATTTAAACAAGAAATAGAAATCATATTTTAATATATTATATGGGGTAACAAATTAGGAAAGGAAAGCAAGAAACTGGCATGGCTGAACCAGGACCTGCTGATCAAACTGAAGAGCAAGCAAATACACAGGCAGTGGAAACAGGGGAATGTACTGTGGGAAGAGTATAAGGAAGCTGCTAGGCTGGCGTGTAGGGATGGGGTTAGGAAAGACAGAGTTTAGCTTGATCTATGCTTTCCAAGGGATGCCAACAAGAACGACTTTTACAGATAATTCAACCAGAAAAGCCAAGTCCAGGAGGGACTGAATATCCACAAGTTTATGGGTCTCAGTGAGATGCATCCCAGTATCCTGATGGAATTGGCTGGTGTAGTCACCAAGCCACCACTCTCAAAATATCTGAGAAGTTGTGGCATTCAGGTCAAGTCCCCAGTGATTGGAAAAAAGGCAACATCACACACATTTTTAAGAAGAATAATAAAGATGACCCTGGGAACTACTGATTCGTCAGTCTCACTTCTGTGCCAGAAAATGTAATGGAGTAGATCCTCCTGGGAGCTCTGCTAAGGCAGGTGTAAAGCAGGGAGGTGGTGCGGGAGAGTTATCATGGCTTCACCAAGGGCAAGTCCTGTTTGACCAACCTAGTGATTTTTCGTGATACCTGTAACTGCTTCAAGCAAGGTAGCTAGATTTCTAAGCCTAGACTTCTAGCTCTTTGTTACAAATTGTACATAGAAGATACTGGCTTTTTCAGGGTACTCTTTACATTTCTTCATCAGTTAAATCTTGCCTATCTAAAAGTATGTGGTAGGTACTAGAAACAGGAGACTGAACTTTCTGGATGTTTTTTCATGGAGAGAGATATAGTTCCATTAGTTTGACCAAGAAGGTGTAATTACACTACAGGACCTATCTGTTCTTCCCCAAGTGGAAACATGCTAGCCGTTTATGGAGAGAAGATCCAAGATGAGGTCCATCCGACTTCTGTGTTGAATTTTCTTTCGTAGTTCTCAATCCACTTTCCTTGGCACTGACATCTTCTTCACCTACAGGTTCTACCTGTGTGTACCTTCAGGCTTAACTGATGAATAGGTTTTGTTTTAGTCAGTTGACTTTGATTTTCATTGCATTTATTTCTGCAGACAGTGTAATTGAAAATCCATTGCAATGCAGTGTGTTGCATGTAGCTGATTTCCATGTGCTTGTATTAATGATTTGCAGATATTTTCCATGTGATTTCGTTATGCCCTAGATGACTGTTAGCCTGAATAAATCATTAAAACAGCTATTTACCTATTAAACAGTTGCTGCTATTTTCTGATGAAGACATAACATATTTGGTACATCATTAAGTCACTGGGGATTTAGTTTAGCTTTAAAATAGTCTCCAGCTTTTTGTGCAGTCAAGGCAGAAATTGTTACAACTGGAAAATAACCTCTCTGTTTCATAAAGAATAACTCTACATCCAGAACTGCCTGCAGCTCAGAAATGGAGAAGCATGATTTACAGTTCTGCAGGTTATTTTCACAGGAAGAAGTGATTGAAGTGAGGCAAAGGGATGCTAGCTGTCACCTACCACAGACAGAACAGGGGCTCCTCTCTCCTTCAGCCAAAAACATTCTGCTCCATCAACTGATAGCTCTTCTCATCCATCTGGTGTGAAAGACACTCATGATTTTAACTGACATACACAGCAGACTTTTGATTATCTAAATTGAGTTTCCAGGGTTTATCAAAATTGTTGATTGTATTAAGGAACAGCTTTAATTTGCTGGAAAGTTCTGAACTAACAATATTTTTTGGGTTTTTTTGTTTTGTTTTGTTTTCTTTTTCTTTTTCTTTTTTTTTTTTTCCATTCCGTTTACCTCTTTTATTTATGATATATTATGACCTTAGTTCAGCACACATAATACCTTACTGTTCTTAGTGGCATGGTTTTAACCATCATTAATTTGTTTGACATATCCTGGAGACTTCTGAGATATTTTTTTTCTATTATTTTTTTCTATGAGTACAGAAATGAAGTGCTCCCATGTGTTTGACAACTTGAGAATTAAGTGATATTAATTTTATTCAAAGTGAAAAACTAGCACATAGTGGGTTAGACATTCTTGGAATTGTTTTAAATCATATGTTTAAGGAAAATGTTCCTTCTACTTCCACTGAAGGATACATATTTGATTTTCCTTATATTTAATAAGTATAAATGTGTGAATTTGTTTTTAAGCAGAATGTGTCTGTACTTACAGTTACAGAGTTCTTCCATATGCCACACTCAATGTCATCAATATAATGGAATAACAAAACAGAGGATTTTACTATATTGTGTTATTAAGTGGCAGCTATACTGCTTGAGCTTTCTAAGCAAGCTGCCCTTTATTGTGGGAAATCGAGGTAGTTACAATTCCCATTAGAATCTCTCCATCTTCTGAAGGATTTCTGTCCCAGTACTTATATAGCTGTCTAAACAGGATTTTTTTTAAGAAATAAACACAGAGGAGCTGAACTCTGAATTCTATGCCATTGTATATATTTCATGGCTTTCAAAAGTCGGTACATGTTTTAGAAAGTGCTAGTGCTCAGTAAATGTTTGAGCTCACATAAATACAGCTATAAACAAATACTTCACAGATAGACAATAAATCATTCCAGCACAAATACAACAATTCATGAAGGTTAGAAGTTTTACAGTATAGATGTAAACTTAATGATTAGTTTTCAAGACTTCTGGGTGTATCTCAAAAAACATGAGTCTACAGAATCATGGACAGGAAAACCATTCTAGAAGTTTAATGATTTTATGCTTCCCAATCAGGTCTTGCCAATTGTGGTTTTCTTCAGCACAGTAATGTCTATGCTTTATCACATTGGATTCATGCAGTGGCTCGTTGGAAAGGTAAGAATTGCTAACAGTAGGTTCTTGTTTGCCTAATATGAGACACCTTGAATGCCTGTATCCTTTCAGGGAAGACATATGGAAAGTAGTTTATTTTTAACCTGACAGTAGTTTTGAATGTCACCACTACAAAATCGTAAGTGACATCACCAAGCGCCGTTTCCACCCCAGACTGTACTGTTAATGCCACAGTAGCCAATGGGTTTGCATGGCTGCTCCCAAGATCCTCAGATGCTATCCTTACCTAAATCTTCCTTTCCATCTGTCACATGTCCATTTTCCATCCCACAAAATGCAGGATTAAGGCTACATTGCAGCCAGTTGGATTGCTGCCTACTACAAAGTATTGCAGGAGTAATTGTGAACACCACCCACACACAGGCTGCCCAGAGAACTTGTCTCCCCGAATAAGATTGCGGAATCACAGAATCAGAGAACCCTCTGAGTTGGAAGGGACCACAAGGATCAAGTCCAACTCCTGAATCCATACAGTACCACCCCAAAACCAAAGATTGGAAGCTGTTTCCTCATCTCATACTTTGTCTTCGTTTTTGTCAGGTCATATGTCCGCTGTCCAGTCTGTAAAGTTGGCTAGCAAGTCTACAATTAGTCTTTCTACCTATATGCCCAGTGGATTTATCAGATGAGGGAAAAGATCTTTTTATTGGTGACAATTACAGCTTATTTCTGAATAAACATGAAAAGTCCTTTGTCATTCACATTTACAGGATTATTACACAATAAGCACAAACTTCTCCAAGATGAAATACTGTGTACTAAAATTTTTGCTGTAATAAAATTCTGCATTTTATTCCCCTTCACATGGTCAAAGTCCCTTTGGAAAGGTACATAAGTAATGATGACATATCAAAATATCTACTTCAGTTAATTTAGTTCAGCAGCTAGTGCCCAGGAGGAGCCTGAGGTCTTTCAGAATTTTACCCTCAGTTCTGTTAAATTATTCCTCCTTGTCTTATTTAAGCGTGCTACTCCTAAATGAACACACTTTATCTTGATGTTGAAATCATTAATATTAAATATTTATGGAGTCTCAGAGCCCTGATACTGACATGATTAATTCAAGAAGTTAATGGATCAGGCACACCAATGTGTTTATTTGTTTTTTCTTTTTTTTTTCACTTTTTATCACTTTTTAGGTTGGTTGGATAATGCAGATTTTTATGGGGACAACTCCTGTTGAGTCTCTTGTAGCTGCTGGTAACATATTTGTGGGACAGGTGAGTTTAAGCATGGAAAAACACGCTAGAATGAGATTACTGAATATTGTGAAATATAACTATTCAGTAAGCATCTGTGTATAAAAATTCAATTCAGATGAAGTAAGGACAATAGTACAGAAAGTCTGGTGGTTGATTTCCTGGAAGATAGAATTCTTCTAAGTTTATGTGTTGGCCACAACAGAACATACTTTTGGAAATACATCTGTTCCCAAAAGATGTTCAGATATAAATGTAGGTAATGGATCTCCCTTGTGAGACTACTCCAAGGCTATAATTTTTTTTCTTTTTTTTTTTTCTTCTTAAACTAAGGAGAAAAGAAATGGGATGAAAAGGGGGCACAAGGCAAATAGTGATAGAGAGAATGGGATCTTGCCTCATCTGCACAAGGCCTTAGCCACGGAAGCATAGCACATAGTCCACTTAATGGAAAATCTAGTAAAATTACACTACAGCAGTATCAATCCAAGACTTCAGAGAAGAGTGAAAACATCACTGAGTAGTGTCCAATCCCCAAAAAACACTTACCACATCATAGTTATTTTGCAACAGTGCCTTACTCTTTCCTACTTCTTCTAGAATGCCCTTAACACTACCCTCAGGATATGTTCATACTCATGCCAGAAGTACTGGGAGCACCTGCCCATAAATACTGGCTGGTGTACATGTATCCCACGATGCACAGCTCTACCTGCAGCTCAAATCCATGGCTGTTTCTAGCTCACTCAGAACTCGATTTGGATTTCTTGGCAATTTCACTTGGCCTTTGGAGGAAAGTTAAGATCTGCAAGAATCATCAGTAAGAGACATGCTGGCGAAATTTTCTCTCCTGAAGAAAAAAGCCCTAAATTATTCATGTTGTGCACTCATTAGCACAAAGATTGACTGGTGAAAAACACATAGGAGTGTGCGATGCAGCTGGTGATTTTCCTGCCCATTTAGTAAGATAAATTTCTGAGGATTTATTAGGAAGTTCTGAATTTGTTGTTTGTTTTTCAATTCCAGACAGAGTCTCCTCTCTTGGTACGGCCATATTTGCCATACATCACCAAATCTGAACTCCATGCAGTCATGACAGCAGGATTCTCAACTATTGCTGGAAGTGTCTTAGGAGCATATATTTCTTTTGGGGTAAGTGAGAGAGGGAGAACTGGAAACATATGGTTTAGCTTAAACTATTTAAGTAGAGAAGCCCAGCTAAAATATTGGGAAGTACAGCTGAGTTATTCCTCTACCTCCTTTTTTTTTTTTCTTCCTGATAGGAGTAATCACAAAAAAGAAAAAGAAGATAACATGGTCTGATCTTAAGTAGAGTAATACACCTTAGGTGTACAGAGAGTCTTCCTGCCTTAGCTGCAAGGAAATTCTGATTTCTGTACATTTCTGCAGTCCAGATGAACTAGCATGGAGTATGCTTGCTTGTCACAGATTAAGTCCTTCAGGAGTGGCTGCTAGCCATACAATCCTAAATACTTTGTTTGTGACCGAAGTTCTAGTAATGCTGTATAAACACAGATAGTGAATGCCTTGTCTTCCATGAGGCTAGCAGCACAAGGTTAGACAGAAAAGGAAGGCTGAAGGTGTGATTTTCTGTCAAAGACATCAGGGGATGGATGATAAATTTGTTCCATATCTGAATAAAATACAGTGGAGGGACAGAGGCAAGAAGAGAGGACTGACTGAAAAGACCAAGAAGCAAAGAGAGGAAGAGCTAGAAATACTGCAAAAGCTACCAGTTTTTTGTGTAGAAATTTATGAAAGAAGAGATGAAAGGGTAACAGAGAAATTAAGCCAAATACATTTTTTTTAATTGCACTTTCAAGAGACGGAAATAATGTTTGGCTATCAAGGAACATACATGCACTGTTACAGAAGCTAGCTCTCACTCTTCTTCTATTGCTGCACGCAGGACCTGGATTTGGTTTTGTTCTGCCATGCATCTGGCTTTTTCATTTCTTTCTTTCTTTATTTGATTTTTGGTTTGGATAGGAGAGAAGCAGCTCTCCTCATGGAAAGATTCCTTTGTACTTTTTACTTCTTAGGCTTCCACTCTCTCCAGTTAGCTTTCTCCAGTTTTCTTTCTTTCCCTACAAGTAATGTGATATTTTTAATGACTCCCTGTAGAAAAATAATCCAGTCATCTAATGATTTTAGTTGCTTTCTACATGCTTGTTTATGTTCATGATGCAGTTATCACAGCATATTTTCTGTCACTCAAAATTCTAGGTTTCTGCTTCCCACCTACTGACTGCTTCTGTCATGTCCGCACCAGCATCGTTAGCCACCTCCAAACTGTTTTGGCCTGAAACTGAAAAGCCTAAAGTAACTTTGAAGAGTGGCCTAAAAATGGCAAAAGGGTAACTCATCTAGGTTATATGTTAACAGTAATTATCTTGTGAAAACACCATTCAGAAAACTAATTAACTCCTTACACATAAGATTTAGGGGCAGCACATGATGAGTGGGCAGGAATTAAATCAAGTACATGCTGCTATGTGCCAAGCTAGCAGTTTATGAATTCAAGTGCAGCATGCCCAGCCTTAACTATCTGAAGGTACCTACCACTACTCATCAGGACAGGTGCAGAGCTGCTATGGACCTGGGCTTGACAACTCTTCAGGAGACTGAAATGCCTGTTCAATGTGAATCACCAAAAGATTTTCCCATTTGCTCTTTTCTTTGCAACAAATCTACAAATACAAGCAAACAAAAATAAAGGTAGAGCATCCATTTCAGTGACAGCAGCAGCAGCAAACTTTTTGCCCGTCTGCAGGGAGAGTTACTTGCCTCAGGAATGACAGACAAAGCAGAAAGTCTTGGAAGAAGCTGCTTCTGAACAGAATAAGCATCTCTGCAAGGGCTGCCTGCAAAAAGATCAGTGCCCACTCCCTCATCCCAGCAGTGTCTCAAGCAGTCACAGCACTGGGATATGATACAGATTTTGCCCAACCTCTATTTCCAAAACACTCTTACTATCAACCATGCCAGAATTTGTCCTCAGGGTACCAAAGACACACCCTCCCAGTATCTCCCAAGAGGATCCAAGGCACAAACCTGACCGTTATTTTCCTTATGACTGCACAGACAGTTCTAGGAGTTGATTGCTAATCACATTCATGAAACTTTTAGATCTGTGATTTTTCTTGAATTACAACATGTTCACAATCTGTTGTGTTTGCTTTTTTTTTTCACTGAATAAGTGAATCAAATAACCTGCTGGAGGCAGCCAGTCAAGGTGCATCCAGCTCTATTCTGTTGGTGGCAAACATCACTGTGAATCTCATCTCCTTCCTTGCCCTGCTGGCTTTTGTCGACTCAGCTCTCTCTTGGGTGGGCAGTTTGTTTGACTATCCACAGCTGAATTTTGAGGTATGGTCTTCAAGTCCTTAATACAACTTACATGTGTACATAATCTGCTGTTCTTAAATTAAACATCTGTGTGGCTTGTTGTTGTCATCTGTTCTGTTGTGTTGATTTTTTAGTATGATCTAAAAATTTATACTTTTGCACACGTATTCTTCAGAAATGTCTTTACTATCAAAGGGAAATTTTTGCCATGTAAATATTTCTGTTCATTAGTCCATGTAGAGTTTCCCTCTGAACTGTTTTTGATAAGTGCACTTTTTTGAGCATTGTGTGCCAATACTTGTCTCTTCTGGCTTGGCTGTGTACTTGCTAAATCATTAACAACTCCTTCAAATAAACACTGAAGTGCCTTTTGCTTTAGGTGGCCACAGCAAGTCCTTAAAGCTCCCCAGCTTCACCTAAACATGGACAGTGGTACAAGGCTGGACTTGTTACCAACACAACTGTAAAACTACAACCAAATCAATCAGCTGAGAAAACAGACTTTAAATAGGACTCAGTTTTTGAGGATTTTTTTTAGCTTAGGATGATACATCGTTCTTGACCCAACAGAACAGTGATTCAATGGATTTGGTCTTTCTGTTTTCCAAATTCCTGATAGAACAGCAGTATGAAACATGGATATAGCATTGTGATACAGGGCCTGAAAAAGTGGATAGATGCTCACATTGGCTTTAATAATATTAAGATGCTATCCTACAGAAATTTCTGCAGATTATTTCACTACATGGACAACCACAGCAGAGGAAAGGCATGTGTATGCATACCTCAGCCACATTCATTGCAAGGGTGGTGTTTCAGAAACTAATGGATGGAGCAGGATTTGGATGAATGGATAAATTATAAGAAGATGCAACACACAAACATTTTCATTTGGCCATTTCTTTTGAGAGTCACTAACTTCTGTTGTGTTCCATTCCGCTCTTGAAGAAGGTCCAGCTAGGACTGTAAGCCTAGTGGGTCTGTGCTGTAGATGTACAGGTTAGCTGTGCATTTTTGTCTTGAATGGAAAAGGAAGATGTTGGTGTGAGGACATACTTTTTGTGGGGTTGGGGCAGAGAGACGTGCAAGAACAATAACTGCTTAAAAATCTCAAGTTAGGTCCACAAAAGACAATCTGCTTTCACTGCTTGACCTCCTTTCATTTGCAAAAATAAGCTATACTGGAATATGAGATATGTTTTTTCTTGCATAGTTTTTATACTAGGAAAAACATGTATCATTCCAATTATGTCAGGAGTACAGCTTTTATGCAGAAATAAGCCCTTTTCTTTATATCAATTGGAGTTCAATAACCTGTAAAGCCTGTTCATTAAAACGATTTAATCAGGATATGAACCAGATTTATATTCTTTTGTCAACACTTTTAACTCAAGCCCTTTTGTTTTCTTCAAATGCTCTAACCATCCAGAAGTCATTTTTGGCGAAAAATAAGGCACCGAGACTTATTTTATATGAAGTGTTTGAAGTATTTGGATAAAATTAAGGATATATCTAATTACTTTTTTAGATCTAAATTGTGAGTTGATATTTTAAAAATTAATTCCCAATCTCTCAGATGTTCTGGCAGTAAGAAAACCAATGTTCCTACACTGAAATAAACCCACCTTTACTTTCAGTCTATAGAACTTATCAGCTGTCATTGTTTTTTGATCACTTTTGACCAGTTTTGTCTTACATATTTTGCAGAACATTTGTGCATATCTCTTTATGCCATTCTCCTTTATGATGGGAGTAGACTGGGAAGACAGCTTTATTGTTGGTGGACTCCTAGGTTACAAGACTTTCTTCAATGAATTTGTGGCTTATGAACGTCTCTCAAAACTGATACACAATCGAGAAAAGGGTGGGAGCATGTACATAAATGATGTGAAACAATATATGACGGTAAGTAGCATTTTCTTTTATAGATATTTATTCAATCTAATTCTTTTTTGCTGCAACCAATATATCTTTTAGTATGGGCTCATCGGGACAGTGGTGGCATATTGGTTTAAACTGTGTCTTTCAGCAACAGATCACAATTGTTAAAATACAGCGTTGTCTTGTGAGCCTGCCATGACTGTTACCACACTATATCTCAAACAAGTAAAGAAAGGAATAGCTTATGGCTAGAGAAGTTTTAAAGAATATGCCATATCCCGCAGAACACTTTCCTGAAGACCACGGCTATCTTCAAAGTGACTTTTTTCTTACTTCATTCTTAGGTAGCACTTCCCTATGAGATACTCTCCTAGGAAAATTCTGGGCAAGAACTGAAGGATATTCCTGTCCATAGAGATTTACTCAAGCATTATGCTTCTGGAGAGGAATCCAGGAAGCTCTCGCTCATAGCATTTAGAATAGTATCATCTTGTTGTCCGTGCAGTACCTCTACTGGAGGTTATTATCCCCATGCAGAAGGCAGTAGTACAAGGCATATAATATGGCATACACCAGGTATTTTTATGCCATATAATTTGCACTTACTTGCACAGTGGCAAAGAATACAGTGATCAAGACTGATTTTTGCAGCTGTAACTCTAGCACCCCCCTTTATGAGCTTTGCCACCTCCACTGGTCCTTGCTATTCCAATCAAGATAAGCTGTCAGTGTAGAGGACACTTAGTTAGGAAACCTTCTTAGGTACAGGCTTTAATTTTCATTTTCTTTAGTATGATACTTTGGATACCTGCCTTGGTACAAAACTAAAACCTTGTTCCTGACCACTTGCATTCTTTATTCCTGGAACATGTATCAGAAATTGAGGTATAAAGCCAGTTAGTCTGATCAAATTCTCCCACTCTTGTCCATGTTTCCATTATCAGTGGTCCTAGAGAAAGATCTCTGAGCTAGATAGACCTTTGGTCAGCCTTGTTATAGCCATGTTATGTTCCATAAGGGAAAATGGCTGTGAATTCAATGAATTCTTAGATTTAGTCTGATTTAGATCCCATCACCTGTATTTTACTTTATTTTTTTCCTTTTTATTCAGTAAAATGCAGTATAAGACTTCTTTGTTCACATTTAATACCCTCACAGAGCTGTATTAACTCCCACAATAAAAGTCTCTGAGATGTAAAAGCAATTTTGATTCATAACACTTGTAAAAATGGCCAAGTAATCATTTTAATTGGCTCAACCGTTCATCCGAGAGTAGCACAGCTTCCAGTTCTAATTTCTGATCTGCATAAATAATAACTAGTGTATATAGTAACAGATATTCAGACAGAGAAAGCAAACAAGCAGTTTTGTTTACTGCCTGATCTAAGTAAGTAATTACAAAGCTTCCAATTTTTTAAGCTGGGAGAATGCAAGTGAAAGCAGGAAATCATGGTACACAAAACCTTTTCTAGGAAAAGCAGGCAGAATGTGCACTTGAAACACATTTTCCCGCATATGTACTGATTGATTGAAAATTTCTACAAATTGGTTTTCATAAAATAGGAAGGGAAATAGAGGAAACTTCTAATAAATAGAAAACCTACCAGAACACTCATCCAGCTGTCTTGCACATAAAGTACAGTAAATAGAAGTTATGAGCTGGCTGGGAGCAAAAGTCTACTTGCTGAGGGATGCTACATTTTTTCCCAAAGTGTTGGAACTACATTTGCCTTGAAGTTTCTATCTTGATTCCACGCACAGTCATTCTTGTGTCCTGTGAGGGGTCCCTCCATGTGGGAAGGGGTCCTTCCAAGAGAAGGAAGATTGCTAAAGTCAGGAAGCCAATAAATTAGTAGTAGGGATTCATAAATCATAACATTTATCTGCCTGTTATTACATCAAAGCATCCACTCTGAACGAAACATATTTCCATTTCCTTCTTCCATCCACAGGGTGGAGCATACACAGAGCAGCTGGGCTCATAAAACTCTCTGCTTGTTAGGGACAGCATACCAAAACTTGAGATTTCAGCAGAGTGCTACAAAACCAGGCCAGCTATGAACACCAAGATGTGTGACTCATGACATGATGTTCAAAAAGGCCAAGTGAAAGGTGTTGCACTTGGATCAGGGCAACAGTCTGAGAGAATTCATCTCAGTGAGCAGCCCTGCAGGAAAAAACCTGGCAAATGAAAAGCTGGTTCTGAGCTTGCAACCTGGAAGGCCAACCGCTTCCTAGACTGCAGCAAAAGAGGGGTGGCCAACAGGGAGAGGGAGGGGATTGTCTTCCTCTATACTGCCTTTGTGAGGCTGCATCCGGAATACTACATCCAGGCGTTGGAGCAGGTCCAGAGACGGAAGCATCTCTCCAAATTTAGGCAGAGGGAGCAAGGTTTTTTTGGCTCAGAAAAGAAAAGGCCCCAAGAAGACTTCATTGCAGCCCTCCAATAAAAAAAAATAACAAACAGGGCTTATAAATAAGATGTAGGCTTACTTTTTAAATGGTCTGATAGTGACAGGAGAAGAGGAAATGGTTTTGAACTAGAAGAGGGGAGATTTAAGTTAGATGTCAGGAGGAAATTATTTACTTAGAGGGTGGTATGAGATGGGAACAGACTACTCAGAAAAGCTGTGGTTCCTGGAAGTGTCCAAGGCCAGGCTGGATGGGGCCTTCAGCAGTCTGATCCAATGGGTGGCAGCCCTGGCCATGGCAGAGGGGTTGGAACTGGCTGGGCTTTGAGATCCCTTTCAAACTACATCATTCTACCAGTCTGTGAGTCTGTGACACTCTGAAAAAATAATATCTAAGTAGTCACTATGAGTTAAGAATAATTTTTGTCTTTACTTCTACTCATCAATGTATATGAAGAATAAATCTACCACGTGGTCTTTGAGTCCTCAGGTATGAAAGCCAGCATACCTGCAGGAACAAAATGAGCTAACCTTGTTGCAAGTCACACGCTGCGATAGCAACCATGTGCAATTTAATAATATGATTTCAGTTCTCAGAGCCCTGGGCCACAGTGCCATAGTTTCAGACTTCTAAATCAGCCTGTGCTGTCTTGATTCATTCAACTGAGTATCTGTTTGTTTTCCAGGTCCGTTCTGAAACCATTGCCACCTATGCTCTTTGTGGATTTGCCAACTTTGGCTCTCTGGGAATGGTAATAGGAAGTCTAAGTAAGGATGCCATTCATGGATTATTTATTAGCAAGCAAATACCAAGGAAACACCCAGAGGGATGGGCTGCGGGGGTGAAGCTTGGCAACTTTAGGAGCTGAGTATCTCTCTTTCAAGAACCAGTAGCCCGCTAGGCATGGGAGGACTCCCTAAGGGATATTCACACTGAGGTGCGGGAAATGAGCTGAGAACGAGGGGAGGGAACTAAGCCCCCAAGTCTCCTTGTCAAAAACTCATGCCGCCAACCACTGCAGCTACTATAGATCTTAGGATTGGGATAAGCAAACAGTGTCTGTAGCCAAATAGTTTGCAAGACAAAATTAGTGTTTTTCTTCAAAAATGTTACGTATATGCAACTGACTTAAATTGGAAGAGAAAAACAAAAAGAAATAAAACAAACCACAAACTTTTCAGAATTCTAGGAGAATTTAAAATGAAGAAAGAAAGAAAGAAGGAGAGAAAGAAAGAAAGAAAGAAAGAAAG
>NW_024885449.1:0-11633 GCF_019232065.1 Centrocercus urophasianus
AACTATGACAATAGTAGAAGAAAAAACTTTTTTTTTTTTTTAATTTTTTTTTTAAATACAGTTATAATTGACTACCTGAAGTTCTTTTAGGAAGTATATGAAAATATGCCATCGACACAAAATTTCTCTTAATAATTAATGGAATTCTCTCTGCAGCAATAGCAAGATAAAAATTCTATTGTCCTTCATGGAAATGCTCTTTCATATTCTTTTGTGTGCATCCTGTGGAAGAGGTTTTTTTTTTTGTTGTTGGTTGGTTGATTTTTTGTGTTTTTTTGTTTTGTTTTGTTTTGTTTTGTTTTGTTTTACTTCTTTTCCTGAAGTTTCATACTCTGTAAAAACTGCATAGATATATAACAGAAAAAAATTAATGAGGGAAGAACAAGATTTTTTTCTAATCCCTTCGGAATTCTGGGTACACAATATACACAATTTTCTTCATAAACAGAGATGGGGAAAAGATACAGAGCCTCACTTTCAAAGAGCTCTAGTTATCGTATTTACATATATATTTGGGCAAAAAGACCAGTCAGTCAATCTGACATGAATATTTTAGAATTTTTTAGAGTTTGTATTGAAGAGAATCACTCGTATGCCATTTAAATAAACATACAACTAAGTTCAAAACAAGTATTTAATAATTAGCAAATATAGTAGTAGTAACAGTAATAGAACAGCAACAGTAATAGAAACATCCTGAATTCCAATTAGAAATAATTAGTAATTTTAATAAACACAGTAGAGAGCACAAAGTAACAATGTAAACTCAGAGACACTAAGTCTCATGTCATTCAGCAAGAATTTTCTACTGGTGATTTTCTGTAAAGATTTATGCAATTTTTTTCTTATAAAAAAGCCTCCTGTTTCTGTTAGTCAGATTGTCACTTCCACTCAGTTCATTTTGTTACAAAGAAGTATAAAGACGAAAGGGAGAATGGGCTAATCTGACATAATTTGAGTTTTTTATAGTTCAGACTTTATTTTATAATCTGAGTAATTTACTAAATGGACTGAATGAGATTTCTCATGTTTTGTTATGTATCAAATTCAACTTCTTATACAGAATTCTAAAGTGATGTTGCCGCTCTGAATCAAATTAATTTAGAATCTGAATCAAATTAATTAGCTGCATCAAAAGAAGTGTGACCAGCAGGTGATTCTTCCCCTCTACTCTGCTCTTTTGAGACCTCAACTGGAGTACTGCATCTGGAGCACTGTTCTGAATCCCCCAACACAAGAAGGACATGGTGTTTTGGAGCAGGTCCAGAGAAGGGCCACAAAGATGAACTGAGGGCTGGAGAACCTCCTTTGTAAGGATAGTCTGAAAGATCTGTGGCTTTTCAGTCTGGAGAAGAGAAGGCTCCCAGGAGACCTTAAAACGGCCTTTCAATGACTGAAGGGGGCCTACAGGAAAGATGGGGAGGGACTTTTCATAAGGGCAAGTAGTGACAGGAAAAGGGGAAATGGTTTTTTAAACTAGACAAGAGTAGATTTAGACTAGATATTAGGAAGAAATACTGTGAGCATGGTGAGACACTGCTGAGGTTGCCCAGTGAAGTTGTGGTTAGGGTAGTATGATCAGACTCGATGATCTTTAAAGCCTTTTCCAACCTGAACGATTCTAAGACCAGGCTGGATAGGACTTTGAGCAGCATGATCTAGAGGGAGGTGCCCCTGACTACAGCAGGGGCATTGGAACAAGATGATCTTAAGGTCCCTTTCAACATAAATCAATGCATAATTCTGTGATTCTGTGACATTTTAAATCTCATTTCAAAATTAAAATGAACTGAAAGGGAAGAAAAGGAAACATTACTTGCTAGAACAGACAGTTCTGGATATATGTAAAACAGAAATACTATGATTTCTGTAGTCATCTATATTTTCAAGTTCACCCTCTTTCTTCCATCTCTTTCTAGTTGTCGCATTTGTGCATTGATAAATTACAGAGGGCTTTGCTTACAAAATATTTCTATGATATAAATATCTTCTTCTCTTTGTTTTTCCCTCCTGCCATATTGAGACTAAGTACTTTTTGTATTATGATTTATCCTTTGACTACTGATATCTCTATCAGTCCTTATCAGTATGTATCTGATCAGAAATGTGTTATTTGTTTGGTGTGCTTGGAGATCAAGTTTAGGCTTTTGTTGAATCATTGAATTGATAATGAAGAAATGGAGGGAGAAAAGAAGTAACTCACATTGAAAAAAAAGCTTCAAAGCCTATTTAAGTCTGCAAATGTTTTCAACAGAATGTAGATAACTTCTGTAGCAACAAAATGGATAAGATTTCACTGTGTAACTGAACAGAAATCAACACCCAGCATGTCAGTGTTACATGACAAATGATTAATAAACTGCTGCTCTCATCAGTAGATACCAATCTTCAGTGGCTGTTATTTCTGAATTTCAGAGTAGAATTTTATTCTCAGATATTCTTACACTGTAAACCACTTTTTTTCTTTCAGTATAAATTGCCCTCTTCTCTACATACAGAATATATGTGGCTAAATTGGCTATATATTAAAATATATCCTGCATATTTTATGTTCTTCTGTTTATCAAACTAATAGCTGAACACCAGCAGAAGAAGAAAAAAAAGCAAAAAAAACCACCTTACAAATAAATTATAATCAAGGTGTGTTGCAGAAATTGAGGTTTAGAACGGAAATCTCTGAAGGTTCATGGAAAAATTCCAGTGAATACTGGATACCACCTTTCTGTAAACAGTAATACAGAGGCATATTGTGGATCAGAAATGTTTTGTTTCATAATGTAACTTATTCTTCTTGCTTCCAAAACACATAAAACATTTTCAGATAATTTCCACTAATACCAAAAAAGCATAAGATCCTAACATTTTTATTAATTTTACAGGTAGTGTATATATGGAAAATGATTAAATAACAAAGAATCTTTTTTAGGTAACCAGTTGTTTGTGCAGTTGAAGCACTATGTATAAGGAACAAGATTTAATCATGGTTAAGCAGCCTACCTTGTATTTTTGTGCACTTTGGGAAGGTTTTCTTGCATTGGATGTATCTTTTCTTTCTTGAAATATCAAGATAGGTTTAGGCAGTATGATGAGCAAACAGTGCTTATCATGTTCAAGATAAACTTCTTTAAGTGGCTTCATCTTGAAAGAAAGTTAGGAAAAACTTGTTCATGTAGTGAAGAATTTCATGAATGAAACCCAGACTGTATATTGTAATTATTAAAGAATTCATGTTAAGCTAAGACAGAGCCAGAGAGACAAATGGATATGTTACACTCTTTGCTTTTCTTTCTTTTTTTCCATTTTTTGAATAAAGAAGATATACTGTAGTGACTTTCATTATTTAAATGAGAGCATACAGAAAAGTACTGGAGGGATTTTTTTTCAAAGAATGTAGACAAGATGTAACAGCCTTAAAATAAAAGAGGATAGATATAAGGAGGAAATTCTTCACTATGAGTTTGCTGAGGCATTGTAACAGGCTACCTCTAGAAACTATGGATGTTACCTCTCCCAGAGTGTTCATGGCAAGGCTAGATGGAACTTTGGGCGATCTGATCTAATGAAAGAAATCTATACCTATGCAAAGTAATTAGTAGAAGATGAACTTCTTTGTCCCATCCGAGCCGAAGAATGCTGTGATTCTGCGACTTCATCTGCCAATATCTCTTCATAAAATATATGAAGGTTTACAAGGGAAGGATCTGAGAATATTTGTTGAAACTCACAAGCAGGAGTCTGATGAAGACAGGCATTCTTTACGGAAGATTTGTTGCTGTTTGTACTGCTTCCTTTTCAAAGAACATTAGAAGAGAGGGAACATAAAGGGAACCAAGGCAATGTGAAGCTGCCATGTCTTCATCTCTCATACGTTCTGCTATCTGAAGGCTGCTTCTAGGTTGCATTTGTGCTACAGCAGTGTCTGATACCTCGGCTATATCTGTCAGCACAAAAAGCCATAACATAACCAAAGTCAGTGTCAGGACTTTCTCTTTCCCCATGATTACTTCATTACTCTGCTTGTGCTTATAATTTTTTATAGAAGATCTTACTAGAATACTAAGTACACAGAAAAACAGAAAGCTACAGAGATATGCATCATCTTTAGTAATCCTTAAGAAATGTCAACAAAATTTAGAAAATGAGTTTGAAATGTTACCTTTGGTTGATTTTGATGCTCTTGGAAAGGATTAATTCATTATTTAGTTTTTTCAGCTTATTTGGAGTTTTGTTTGTTTGTTTGTTTGTTTGTTTGTTTTTGTCATAGCTTTCTAAATTCTACAGTTTTCTTTTTGTCTTTCCTCCAAATCATGTTTCTTCTGAGTTCTTCATAGATGTTAAACTCAAAGGTATGTTTTCTATTCTCATACATCTGAAAGCATGCTCATTTTCTAGAGTAAAGCTGATTAGGAAACTAGGAAACATTTTGCTTCTTTTTACATACATGTATATTTTTAAATCATTGCAGACCCCTTTTTATTTATCCACATCTATATACTTTAATCATAATAATAATCCTGTAGGTTTTACTGCTGACAAGGAAAAACACCATAGAAGTCTTCAAATACTACTGAATATAGAAAATATATTTAAGCTTATAATACTTAGTGTATACAGAAGACCGTAAGCTGATGATGAAACGTATTTAAGGTGTATCTTACCAGACCTCTGTGACTTCTGATTTTAGGGATGGACTGACAACCTGAGAAACCTGAAAAAAGTTAAGTTTCCCTTCTAATCTCCTATTTGTCTTCTTTCTGGAAGCAGAAGAGATTAAACTGGAGGGAGCGCTCAGTGACTTCATGTGTTCTCATATTAAGTGCTTGTTTCTGACAGGATTTTAGGGTTTGCAGATTGGCTCTTCCTTCCTCATCTACCAAATACATGAAGCTGAATCTACATCATTGTGCAGCCATGTCCTAAAGGCTTCTTAATGATCTCCTTCACCTCCAGGTGGATGAATGCTACATTTTATTACCCCATTTTTATTAGATCTAAATAAACATAGGGCACCTTTTCCATCCTATTTCTGATCCAATTTTGGGGGGGAAAAATAGCCCTAACAAAGTGTAAATAAAACTGTGATAAATACTGCTTGCAGTTTTTCCTCTGGTATGTCCTATTGCTCATAATACTGGTTATCCAACAACCATCTTTCTTCTAAACCTGTGCTTTTTCTCATATTTCTATTATGGCAACATAGTTATTTATTTATTTATTTTCCTCTGTTGGGGTAGATAATCTAGTTCTCTCAAATGAAAAACAAAGTTTGAGGAATTCTTTATGTAAAAATATATCAGATCATGATGAAGTTATACCATGCATTCCTTCTGTTGCTCTCCAACCATGGCAATCTAGTCATTAGTAGAGGAAACAAAACTGAAATTAATAACAAGTAACTCAGAATTGAAGCTAGTAAATCAAATATAATATGTCTGAGAGGTGGAAAGGCCTCACCATAACACCGAAGTGTGATGTGTAGTCAGGTTGAACAGCAGGGACAAGAGCCAAAAAAGGGAAGGTCTTGTGACCTTACCAGGGTATGTCTCCTCTCTGAGTGTAAAGTGTTCTGGGATGTGTAGTTTTCCTTCTCTTATGGACAGATGCCCAGAACTGGAGCATTAACACTTTAACTCCCTGTGCACTACATGATGTTATGGTGTGGAATATTGATAACCAAGATCATAAAACCATAACATTCAACCCCTTATTCCACATTACTACATTGTGCTTAATATATACAAACAAAAAACAATAATTAACAACCATTAAACACAGGAACACACAAGCTATGTGTATATATACATGGAATTACAGACTGCAGACTGTCCCTTGACAGTATGTAGGGTGGTGGCAGGACCATTGCGATTCATAGATCCTTGAGTGTTGACTGCTTGAGTGTTGACCTTGAGTGGCTTCTGACAAATGCTTTTCCCAATGCTTAGACATTCTGTCACCCATTTCTTTCAACATGGTTTTTCACAACCCATTGTGTCATTCAATTTTACCAGAGGCTGGTGCATAATAGGGAATACGATAAATCCACTCAATGGATCTTTGGCCCAAGTATTTACAAGAGAACTTTTGAAATGAGTCCCATTATCTGATTCAATTCTTTCTGGAGTGCCATATCACCACAAGACTTGTTTTTCAAGACCCAATATGGTGTTTTTGGTGGTACCATGGGGTACTGCATATGTTTCAAACCACCCATGATGGTGGTCGCTTCCATCATGATAAGCACATAATGCTTACCACTGCTAGTTCGTGGCAAAATGATATAATCAACCTGCCACGCCTCCCCATATTTATGCTTTTGCCATCACCCTACCCCCACAGAGATATCATCCTTTTGGCTTGTTTAATTGCTGCACTTGTGTCACAGTCATGAATAAGCTGTGCAACAGCATCCATAGTCCACCCCTCGGTCTCTAGCCCACTTACATGTTGCATCTTTTCCTTGATGGCTCGAAGTTTCATGGGCCCACCGAGCTAGAAGTAATTCACTCTTGTATTACCACTCCAATTCTATTTGAGCCACCTCAATTTTGTCAACTCAATCTACCTGATTGCTATTTTGTTGTTCTTCAGTAGCCCGACTCATGGGCATATAAGCACATGATGCACCTTTACAACCAAATTCTTTATTCGGGTGGCAATGTCTTTCAACAGTTTGGCAGCCCAAATAGGTTTACCCCTTCTTTGCCAGTTATTTTGTTCCCACTGCTGTAACCACCCCCATAAGGCATTTGCCACCATCCATGAGTCAGTCTAAAGATAAAGCATGGTCACACAGGTTAAGCCACAAGGCCATACATGACATAGTCTTACTGTTGTCTCTTGCTCAAGCAGGAGGACATCTTCTTTTGATAGCTGAGACATTGGAGGCTGCAGGTTGGGAGGAAACCAGTTCAATCAGTCCCTCCAGTAGTCTGTTTTGGAAATTCTGGTCCCCAATGGATGTATCTGATACCACCACAGATCCATCAGCATAATGCACGGTAGACAGTTCATCTATTATATCTTCTTAATTGTTCTCCATTTTTTCCAGTTTTTCAGCTAATTTTACAATGGCTGAAACACAAGCTCATAGTGGGCTTAAATGTATCTCAAAGTCTTGAAGTTCATTAGTCAGTTCATTTATAAGGGATATTCTTTCCCCTCTGCCATACATTGCTGCAAATATACTGGCATACCTTTCTGGTGCACTCTTTGTGAATATACACCACGAATTTGATGTACACCTGATTCTCTCAGGATCACATTCTTGGTCTATATCATCAGGAATGAATATGTAACAATTCCTCCACGATGTATTCTCTCAAATAATGGATGTCTTTTTCCATGTCAGTCCATTTCTTTTTCTCAGGCATTAGATCATCTTTGAAGGGATATTTTACTTTTACAGCTAGCAGTATCTGCTTCCAGAGGGTGAAGAACCCATTCTGGCATGTACTTCTGGTATTACACTGTTAATGGCTGAGTTCCTAGCAATGCCATCCAGTTGGCAAGATACTCTACTATATAGCGACACACTGTTGGCCACATTTTCCCAGCATCAAAATATCTGGGTGACAATAGGCTCATTTGGATGGCATGAAAAGTCTTTTCTCAGACCTCTAATTTCATTCATTTTCAGAAATCACTCAGTAATGGTAACAATATCTTACTCACCTCCTACTCTTTCAGGACTTCTTGTAACCCTCCTGGTCATTGGTGACCACGATCTTACTGGGAGTCTCAGCTCTCCCTCTGGATGCCATGGATCTCAGTGCTACTTCCCTGGATCTCTTTCCTCCTCTTCTCTTACAGTGTCTACTTCCTCTACTTTTTTCTCCTCCTCTTTCTTTTGTCCTGAGTAGAGATTTGTTTCATTTTCCTTCCTCTTACAAGGGCAACTGACATCAATTCTGATGCCTCTTGTGGTTGATAAGGTTGGTCAGTTCTGATGCTCTCATCCTCCAGCTAAGCTCGGAACCTGTCTCATTCGATGATGAGGGTATTTAGTTCAGATTCAAGCATGACTCGATGATCCTGAATATTGTTTAGTTCAATCTGGAGACCAAATATTGTGAACTCTCTCAGTTCAAAATGTGTCCCGAACTTGAGGATGTCCCTCTCAGACTGGAGGGCATCCCACTCAGACCAGAGATCTTTTCTCTCAGATTGGAGATTCTCTATCTCAGATTGGAAACTGTCCTTCTCAGCACAGAGACAGTCTTACTCATTTTGTACTTTATTCCAGAGACTCTCACTTCTAGCTTGGAGACTATCCCGGAAACTCTCTCTTACAGCCTGGATACTATTTCTGTACCTAGAGATTCACCCTATCAGCTCTGAGACACTCTCTTTCAGCATGGAGACTCTCTCTCTCAATTTCAAAAACCCTCTCCCTCCCTGGGATAGTATTGAATAAGGCCCAATAAGTCTTAGCTAGGCCCCAAATCATTTGCGCCTCCTCAGATCTGCCTAAGCCACAACATTCCTGTCTCAAATATCTGTTTAAGCTCTCAGGGTCTTTCAGATGTTCAGGAGAAGCTCTCCAAGAGCAGAGAGAAAGAGATTCTAAAAATGTAGAATGAGAGATACTTGTTATAAAAGCCATAAAGCGCTTTTGCCCACATTCTCCACCAGGAATGTTGAGAGTTTACAGTTTACAGCTGGTTCGACCCGGTTCTGTGACTAGTGGGGTGGAGGTATCCATAGATCTGTGCCTCCGGAAAGAGGAAACAAGAGACCCTGAATAATTAAAAACAGCCACAATGATCCGAGGAGAAACAAACTAATTTACTAAATTTAGTATCAGAATGCAAGCATCCCAGGACAAGGGGGAATGGTTTTAAACTTAGACAGGGGAGGTTTAGGGTGGATAATAGGAGGAAGTTTTTCACTCAGAAGGTGGTGACACACTGGAACAGGTTGCTGAAGGATGTTGTGGATGCTGCCACCCTGGAGGCATTCAAGGCCTGGCTGGATGTGACTCCAGGCAGCCTGTTCTAGTTGGCAACCCGGCACATAGCAGGGGGGTTGAAACTAGATGATCATCATGGTCCTTTTCAATCCAGGCCATTCTATGATTCTATGATTCCATGACAATTAGAATTGAAGCTAATAAACCAAATATAATGAGAGAGTTTGTCAAAAAGGTGGAAAGACCTTACCTTAATGCTGCGGTGAAATGTGCAGTCGGGTCGAAGAGCAAGGAGAAGAGCTGAAAAAGGGAAGGTCTCGTGACCTTGCTGGAGGTTATATCTCTTCTCTGAACAAAAAGTATTCTGGGGTATGTAGTTCTCTTCTGGACAGGTGCCCAGATCTGGAGCATTAACTATTTAACTACCAGTGCACTACATGATGTTATAATGCGGAATACCAATAGCCAAAAATCATAAAACCATATCAGGCTTGTTCAGTTTGGAGAAAAAGAGGCTCAGGGGGGTTCTTGTCGACATGCATTAATGCCTGAAAGGAAGCTGCAAAGAGAACTGAGCCAGGTTTAGTCAGTGATGTCCATTACCAGGACAAGAGGCAATGGGCAGAAACTGGAGTACAGGAAGTTCCATTTGGACACCTGGCAGCACTCCTGTAGTACTCAAGCAGGTTGCTCATAGAGGCTGGGGAGTCTCTGTCCTTGGAGGTTTTGAAGCTATCTGGACATGGTCCTCAATATCCTGCTATAGCTTTCCCTCCCTGAACAAGAGTACTGGAGTGTATGACTTCTAGAGGTCTCTTCCACATCAACCATTCTCTTATTCTGTTTTTGTACAGTGGTTTTCCACTAGGGATAGGCAAGTCTTATTAAATTTAGGATAATGAAAGTCATAGCATGTAAAAAAAAAAGCAAAAACATTTGATTATGCTTTTAATATTTACTTTATTCATGGTTATCTGGTGCTTAATTTTTTTCTGAATGAATGAAGGCAACAAATACCAGAATGTATTCACATCCTAATACTTCAGTTCTGTTCTAATGAAAAACAGGTTTTTATCTTGTTTAGTTCTTCATTTCTTGATAGCAATCTTACAAAGCATTTCTGGGCATTGTATGAGAAAATACATACTTTAACCTAGTGGTACTTCAGAGAACAGTTTCTACTGAGTATATAGAATTTATCTATTATAGATAGATATGCATTTTAGTTAGGCATACTGGATTTTTCAGAGAATTTTTTAAGGAGTTATTCATATGCTAATTTGAACTGTGCACTGTAATACTATTTTTCATTTATTTTTTGAAATGAAAATGGACAATCCATCTGAATTAGCTCTTGAAATCTGATCAAATGTTCCAGATGTTCTAGTATGAACACTACAGTTTGTCTGTGATCCATGTCAAAAATGCAGCTGTCAACACTAAAGAACACCTGCCACCAGTTTGCTCTCAGCAAATTATTTTTCAGTTTTATTAAGAAGTGCAGTAAACTGTCAGAACAAAGCTTTGGTCTCATGTTGAAACCTACATCACATTCCAAATTCACAATGGGTAAATAAATAAGTTTAAGGAAGTTTACATGGAAATAACCTGGAATATGCTAAGTTACATACAACAATGTTTTCTTCTAAATAATTTTGTGAATTCAGAATGTTTTTCCATGGAAGAACACAAGCTATTAAGAAGTTTGCAGTTCACTTATGGACTGTTGAGACTGTCTGTGTAGAGCACGTAATTGGGAAAGGCATATGAGTCATAACATCTTCAAATAATTAGTTTTCCACTTTGCTACTAGAAAATCATGGGCCATTATCATTTCATTTAGGATGGGTATTTGTATTGGATTTAGAATAAAGCTAGACTGACATTTTGAAGATAAATGTATTTACATATGACAAAATGCGTTCAACAAGTCTGTTTACTTTCCACGTATTCTTTCACTGTCTGTCTCACATATAAAGCATGGCTTCTGGTGCAAAGCTTTCATTTAATCTCCTGTAGACAAATAAATCATATGACAACTTTTTGTTACTTGAGATTCTGAGATGAAGATGAGGTATAGCATATTTCATACAGGTTCACAAGTTCTAAGACTGGACTATATTCTCCTAAATGAAAGATTATAACTGCTGTACCACCTTGCTGGAGGTTTATGGTTTTGAACTGCATTTATCACTTATATAAGGCTGCACAATCAGCTATATATCTATTGTTTTTATCATCTCATGTTTTAAAAAGTTTTTTTCTGTTTTTTTTTTTTTTTTTTGACATCTCATTTTTTAAAAATTTTTTTTTTTTTTTTTTTTTTTTTTTTGGCCTTCTCATTTTATATATATAATTTTTTTTTCATATGTGAAATAGATATTAGAAGTATGTGATAAATATACATTTGAGATCATATATTTGAAACCATACTTCCGAAACATAACTTGGTAATAGAATGTTGGTGTCGGAGCACAATAGCCCTCAGTTCTTTTCTACTTTTCATCTTCTGTTTAAATGCCTATTATGTTACTCACTGGATTTTCCCCTTCTTGCTTTCAAGTGACTTACCACAGAGATTTTTAATCCTATAAATAAAATTCCTTCCTTCCTTCCTTCCTTCCTTCCTTCCTTCCTTCCTTCCTTCCTTCCTTCCTTCCTTCCTTCCTTCCTTCCTTCCTTCCTTCCTTCCTTCCTTCCTTCCTTCCTTCCTTCCTTCCTTCCT
>NW_024885449.1:11733-18279 GCF_019232065.1 Centrocercus urophasianus
TCCTTCCTTCCTTCCTTCCTTCCTTCCTTCCTTCTTTTTCTCTTTCTCTCTTTTTCTCTTTCTTTCTTTCTTTCTCTTTCTGTCTTTCTTTCTCTCTTTCTCTCTTTCTTTCTCTCTCTCTCTTTTTTTTTTTTTTTAATTTCCTTCTTTTTCTTTTACGTATTCCATCTATGGAATGATTCCTAGCTACATTCATTTGTTCATTAAAAAATAATAATGATAATGTGTCTGTTGCTCTTAAAGTAATAACAAAATCATAGGGGTACAGAGTCAGAGGGGTTGGAAGGTACCTCAAGAGGTCACAGAATTCAACTGCCCTGCTAACGCAGATACCCAGATAGGCATCCAGATAGGTCTTGGATATATCCATAGAAGAAGACTCCACAGACTCTCTGGGCAAACTGTTCCACTGCTCTGTCACCCTTACTGCAAAGAAGTTCCTCTGCATGTTAGTGTGGAACTTCCTGTGTGCAAGTTTTAGGCCATTCCTTTTTGTCCTGTCTCTACACACTACTGGGAATAGCTTGGCCTCATTCATTTGCCCCCCACCTCCCTTTAGATATTTATAAACATCTAACAGTTCCCCCTTCAGCCTTCTTTTTTCAAGGCTGAACAGACTCAGGTCACCCAGCCTTTCAACAGAAGAAAGATGCTCCAAGCCCTTTATCATCTTTGTGGCCCTCTGCTGTACTCCTTCTAAGAGATTCTTGTATGTTTTGAACTGGAAAGCCCAGAACTGGATGCAGTATTCTAAATGTGGCCTCACCAGGGCACAGTATAGGTGGAGGGTCACCTTCTTTGACCTACTGGCCATGCTCTTTTTAAGACACCCCAGGATACCATTGATCTTCTTGGCCACAAGGGCACACTGCTTGTTCATGGCCATCCTGTTATCCACCAGGACTCCAAAGTCCTTCTCCTCAGAGCTCAACTCCTGGTCATCCAGTAACCTGTACCAACGCATGCAGTTATTCCTCCACCAGGTGCAAGATCTTGTTAAACCTCATCAGGTTCCTATTTGCCCACCTCTCCAGACTGTACAGGTCTTGTTGAATGGTAGCACAGCCTTCCAGCATCTTAGCCGCTCAGTCAGCTTTGTATCATCAGCAAACTTCCTGACAGTGGGCTCTGTCCTTTCGTCCAGGTCAGTGATGAAGAGGTTGAACAAGACTGTATCCAGGAACATCCCTTGAGGAGCACTGCTGGTTGCAAACTTCCAACTATACTTTGGTTATTTCCATGTAAACTACAAGTGATACAAACAGTGAAATAACACTATTCAATAAATAAGTTCTCAAGTATAAAATACTATTTTTCAGTAAAGTCTCGACCATTAACGTATTTGCATGGGTGAACTGCATGATGTTCTTTATTTCATATTGTGACAGCTGTGCATGATTGGCTAGATCACAGCTTGTCTTTCATGTTGCTATCACCATTGCTGAAATGCATTATCCGCTACCACACTGTGCTAACATCCATTGTTTCCTCTCTGTAAATGTTCAGCAAGCACCAGTGGATGTCAGCGGATTCAATACTTTCCATCTGGAGCAATTCAATGATTGCCTTTGCTTCATTTACACTTCCATGTCAGATTCTGTTTTGTCAGACTGCCCCAGTGGCCCGTCTGTCACACAACCACAAAATTTAATGGAATATTGGCAGGAAGGTTGAAATTCTACTGCCATACCACCAAAATCCTCCTTTGTTATCATGGGACAACATAATAAAATAAAAGGTATTATTAACAGCTCAACTCTCACAATAATGAAAAAATATTCTATGAATAACTCAAACTGAGAAAGAGAGTCTATTTAAGTCACCTCGAAAACCACCATTTAACATGAAAATTTAACAAGAGAAAAATCACACTTATTTACATGGAGGTGGTCTTCCATCTGATTGTTTGTTTTTTTCAAAAAATTTCAAAAATTTCACCTTCCTGGATCAGAGAAGATGCAGTATATTATGAAATCCAGACAGCTTCTGAGATACAAATTACAAATAGAGCATTTTATGGCTAACCTCAAATTATATAAACTTCTGCATGTCTGAAAACATGCAGGCTACTATCATTTAGTTAGAACAAGAGAATATGTAGATCTAAGCATGAATTACTTATGTTCCACAATTCAGTGTGATCTAGCCACACTACCAGCTTAGTTGGTTCATGGAAAGTAAAAAGAATTTAATGCAGTTTTCTACTAGCACAGAATAGCTACAGGCACTCTTACAGTGTTGGAGTTTCTCATCATTTGTGCAGCATAAATTAAAAACTTTGTGGACTGGGTACATAAGAGTGCCCTGGGGAGAGTGAGCATGCAGCTGTGTGGTACTTAGCTGGCTGCCAGGGTTAAACCATAACAATGTGGTAAGACCACAAATGAGCTAATCTGTCAACACATTTTCATTTCTTTATACTCTCGAGTAAACTTACTGTGTTGGAATATACAAGGATATTCTCGTGTATTGCAAAGGGTTTCCTCCTGTCAGAATACACAGGATCTAAGAAATTAGGTCTTATTTCGAAAGGAATTTATAATTCTCTCTTTTCCCTAATGTTCTGTGCACTTCAGGATATTTTCTAATGTCCTTTTTTCATCTCCTATAAAATCATTAAATGGATGTAATAAGGTTTGGAAGGGACCTCTGGAGATCACTGAGTCCAACCCCTCTGCTAAATATATGATCCCTACAAAAGATCACACAGGAAGGTGTCCTGATGGAAGGGACCTCTAGAGATTGTCAAGCCCAACCTCCCTACGAAGCAGACTCCCTGCAGTAGGCTGCACAGGCAGGTGTACAGGTGGGTCTTGAATATCTCCAGAGAAGGAAAATACAAAATCTCCCCTGGGCAGCCTGTTCCACTGCTCTGTTAACCTCACAGTAAGGAAGTTTTTCCTCATATTTTTATTGAAGTTCCTGTGTTGCATTTTTTACCCTGTGGCCCTTGTCCTGACGCTGCACGACACTGAAAAGATCCTGGCCGCATTCATTTGACTTGTGCATTTTCAGTATTTATAAATAGTACTGAGATCTCCTGCTATTCTTCTCTTCTCTAGGCTGATAAATCCTAGGCATCTTAGTCTCTCCTTGCATGAAGATGCTCCTGGTCCTTAATCATCTTTGTAGCCATTCAGTAGATTCTTTCTGGAAAATCTCTATCTTATTTGAATTGAGCAGCCCAGAACTGGACACAGTCTTCCAGATGAAGGGAAGGAAGGATTACCTCCTGCTGGCCATGGCCTTCTTGATTCACCCCAGAATACCTTTAGCCTTTGTGGCCACAAGGGTGTACTTCTTGCTGACAGCCAGCCTGTTATCCATGAGGACTGCAAAGTCCTTCTTCTCTGAGCTCATTTCTATCAGATCATTCCCAAGCCTGTATTGGTGCATGCAGTTATTCCTCTTCATGCGGAGAACTTACACTTGCTCACATCAACGTTTATCACGTAGCCCAACTCACTAGTCTATTCCCATCTTTATGAATGGCATCGAAGCATTCTGATGTGTGAGCTACTTCTCCCAGATTCATACTCTCAGTTGAGGTTGGACTCTATCCTTTTATCCAGATTATTCATGAAGATATTGAACAAGACTTTATCCCTGGAGTACACTGCTACTTACAGCTCCAACTAGACTTTGCACTGTTGAACCACAGTTGAACCACCATTGACAATCATCTGAGCTCTACCAGTCAGCCAGTTCTGAAGTTACCTCACAGTCCATTCAGCTATTCCACAATTCCTTAATTTCATTACAAGAGTGTTGTGGAGACTGCCTAAAATGCCTTGTTGAAGTCAGAGTAGATAACTTCCACTGCTGTCTCAGTCAGTGATGACATCATAGACATATGAGATTGACTGAGCATAATTGACCTTGGTGAATCCATGCTGACAACTCCAGATAACCTTTTTCTTCAAATTGCTTTCAGATGAAATGAAGAACAAGTTGTTCCATCACCTTCCCAGGAATGGAGGTGAGGCTGACTGGCCAATAGTTGTCTGAATCTTTCTTCTTGTCCTTTTTGAAGACTGGAGTGAAATTGACTATCCTCCAGGCTTCAGGTACCTCTCCCATTCTCCAGGATAATAAGAGAGCAGCTTGGGAATCACTTCTGCTATCTCCCTCAACATTCATGGGAATCTGTTGAGGCAAATCTGATGGATTTGTGGGCATTGATTTTGTCTAAAAAGTCTAAGACCATAACTGATCTATCTGTTTTAATCTGATGATTTTAAGATGTGTTCTTAGTTTATCCTATTATTTATACATTGCTATGTGTTTAAATGAATTATATATATAGTTAATAAATATATAATAAACATCTCAGAAACTTACAAGTACTGCTAAATAAAGATCTAATTTCTTCTGAAGTATTAGGTAAATAATAATTACATATTGAAAAGAGAGAATCTCTGTAGAATCAAAGAAAATGCTGTATAAAATGGTGTCTGTGAAGTTTTTAACATATATTCAAAGTTTCCTCTCCAACTTAACCCTAAACAAACAACATTATATTATGTCATGAGTCTAAAACAATAGCTGATATAAACTTACTCCAGAGAGCAAATTAAAAACTACTTAACAAAACTGGAACAGCTTATGGTGCTGACCGCAGAATCTAGCATTTGCCTGATAAAACTTCCATGAGATAATACACAAAATAAAAATATTATTAAGGAAATGATAGTCTCTACTTAGTTCTCTATTACAAATTATGTCCAAAAATTTGGAGCAAAGTAGTTCATTAATTAAACATTCTTTTTTCTTATCACTAAGACTGATGAATATACATACCTAAACAGAATTTCCCAAAAAGTGTAATACTGAGATTAGCATAAGACACTAGCAACGTAGTTCTAAATAATTCATAAATTACTAACTGCAGCATTATTTTATAATTTAAAATTAAATGTAAGTAAGAATATTTTCACAGGGAAAATAAATGCAGTGGTTTTTACATTGCTGTATTTTCATAGCTAACGCAAGAGCTGAAGATATTATACATTAAGTAAAAATCTGTAAGGCACAAATTTACACATATAAATAGTTTCTCTTTATTTGCCTCTAAATAATAAATATTTTGAAAAAATGTTTTGTCTATTAGGAAACATTGATATTAAATAATATTGCATAATAATAAACTTCTCACTTTTACTCATTGCAGTCACTTAAAAATTATTATCTAGTTCTGTCATTTGCTAATTCTAGATTTATACTTATACCCATAATTTTGTATGGATAAAGGCCATATGCTATATTTGTCATTGGTCCAAATCTTGATCAATCAAGTAGTGACAGACCGAGTCATGTGATTTCATAAAGGATGGTATTTTGACACAGTCAATCCAGTGAAGCAGCCTTTTGAAGAAGAGTATCTTGAAGGAAACCAAGAGATGCAAAAGATATTTGGAGGGAAAAAAAAATAAAAATCATCACTTGTACTTACTAGCTGTTCATGAGGCAAATTGTCAGAAAATTGCAGTCTGCCAAAAGGAAAATGTTCATTCTAAATATTTTAACAGTTTTATATGAATATCACTGTGAATGTTTTCCAAAACTACTATACTATTTTTTCATCCTCTGATACACAGTAAACTATTCATTTCAATATATTAATCTAAAAAAATCTAATACTGTGTAGAAATTTAGCAAACCGCAGTGAAAGAAATATTTAAAAACATAAACCGATTACTTGCCTGTATGTTCTTAAAAGCATATTGCACCTGTTCTTGCTGCTGAAAGTACTGAGTTCTTTAAGATTTGTCTTAAACTTTTTTCAATACTTCACTTAATGATTATAGGTTTGAGCATTACAAAGAATAATAGTTGGTTTTTTTTTTTTTTCCCAGTGTATCTCTGTAGCTTACTTCAGGGAATTCCATTTTGAAACCAAACCAGTCAGTCTGCTACAAACCATTTCCAGAATGTGCAAACATTCTATGTATTCCATGCAATTTTTCCCTGGCAAACAAATGACATTTAGTAGTGTGAAAAATATTTTACACTTTCTCATAAATAGTCCACTCCCTGCCTGCAACCCAAAATGCATCAGCTTATACCAAACTTTTTTTCCAGCTGTAAGAAATTTTTAATTGAAAACAAGAATGCTGGCTTTGAACACGGCTTCAGCAGATTATCAATTAAATTAGAAGGGATTTTTCATTTAAGTTTCAGTGTTGATATGTCACTATGTCCTGTCACTTTCAAAAGTGATAGTGCTTTGTTATCAGTGCAGAGTGCAGGCAGCCTCCTGATCTAGAGGTAAACTAAAATAGGCTGCAGTGTGATAAAAGTGCTATGCTCATGTTGCATTCTCCTCCAATTGGAGAGGCGGAGGGACAGTGCTGACCCCCTGTTTTGTTTAGACAAGCATGTTGATCATATCCCAGTGCTTGATTTTCTGACTTTAAAAGGAAAAAGAAAAATGAAAAAAAGAAAGAAAAAAGGGAGGAAGGGAGGAAAGGGAGAAAAGTGAGGAAAGGGAGGAAGGGAAGGGAGGAAGCCACGGGTGTTCAAAGCGGGGGAGGAGGGAAGGAGGGC
>NW_024885450.1:0-17072 GCF_019232065.1 Centrocercus urophasianus
AGAGGCTTTTCACTTCTACCCTTGTGGTCACCCATCACAGAAGTGGAGCCACAGAGAACCACACCACAAAAACTGTGGCGCGATATTCTATAGCGCATGTGTATGCTCCTCCAGTCTCGTTTAGTTATTAGGTCTGGAGAGGTAGCTCTCACACCAGCAAGATAACCAAACCAAACAAACAGAAAACCAAACCAAACACCTCTGAGGTGTATGTTGGCACATTGGAAGGATGTAGGAGGGCCAGGGGGAATTTGAAGTAGGAAACTGGGATCATAAATGGAATAATTGACCAGTTTTCTAATTGAGTACCCTAATCCGGAGAGACCAAGTGCTGGGTGTTTGTGGGAGCTGAAGAATTGTATGGTTTGATTTGTGGATTTTGAAAGGAATGAGACAAACTGTCTTGGTGGTGTAAGAAGGGTAATTGTTAGTGGTATACAGAAGTAGAATGGAGGGTATGTGGAAGTGTAATTGAGGGTACGACAAAGGAAAAAGGGTTAAAGAGAAAGTGAGTTAATCTGTGCTGGTGTGAGAGCAACCCCCCACATTGTTTCCCCGCGAGCAGAACTTGGTGTGAGAGAGTGAGCTGCAGACGGAGACTTCTGCTGTAAACAGCATGACTTGCAAAGGGGGAGGTGAGAGGGCAGGGCACTGGAAGTGAGACTAGCCTCTGCAGAGAGAATCCCAGTGTTGGTACTGGGAGCCTCTGGAGAGGAGGAGGTAAACTGGGAATAACAGCAGCTGTTAGTGTCACGGCACTGGAGTAGGGCCGTAGGACCCAGGGATCCACTCAGAGAGACATGGGGAGTGGGGGGGGGATCTGGAAGAGCCCATAGAGGTCTCCGCCCCATTGGAATGAAAGTAATCTTAAATTACTGAGAAAGAGGGAGCGATTTCTGGTTGCATGGATTGAAGGATGGGAATTTGGGAAGTCTACCCTAGCAGTTCCATTGGTTAAATTACAGCAAGGGGAGCAGGATAAAGAAGTTTATCTTTTGTGGATAATCTTTTTGCCTCTTACATAGATGATTTTGTAACAACAAAAGCAGCTGATCCCCAATAAACAAAAAAATAAACAAATGAATGGCTTACTTTTTGGGATTAATTGAATATGGCCTGAGAAACCAAGAAGGAATAAATATATTCTTGCACATGCCAGGTTACTCTGGCAAGAAATTAAATAGAACTGAAATTAAGAATCAAACAATATTAATTGAATGAGAATTGTAAATCTGCCTTTAACACAAACAGGGAAAACCAAGGTTATAACCCCAGAGACAGAAAGAGCAATATTTCATCAAAAACCTCTGGCAAACACCTGGAGAACTCCTTCAAAATTGCAACCGCTTCCCTGGATTCAGACACTGATGCATTCGTTTCACAAAAGCAAGGTCCACATTCCCACTAGTGTTATGCTTTCTCATTTTATGTTTTAGTCATACACTACAAAGAAGCTTTGTTACTCATATATACTGAGGGCATGTTATTTTCAGCCCAAGACAATGACTCTTCAGCTAATGCCACCCAGGCAAGCCGGATGATTGGTGATGCTGAGAAGGCTCAGGATCATTCTTTCTTTAAACAGGCCAAAGTCCATTCAAAGTTCAAAACTTGGCAAAAATGCAAGCTTCATGTTTATTTACACAATAATATTATTGGAATATGGATCAGCGAAATAAATAAGTCCCATTCTTGCAAAACCTGTTGCTGGTTCCATTGCACTCTTCTGGAAATCTGCATATAGAGAAATGAAATTCAGGAAGATTCCTGTGTTGCATGCAGGAGATGTTCCCTGCAGTGATCGTGGGAGAGAGCTGTCATTAGAAAACTGTCATGTTAATTCACAAAGCATATCAAGAACAAGACAGCACCAAAGCTGAGAAACAAGGGTGTTTTTTCCTAAGACAGATAAGATTGCAAGAGAAGATGCTGCTTTCCACAAAGCATACAATTTTTTTTTTTTTAATTAGTAAGCAGAACTGGATATATCCACAGCCCATAACAATTCATGGAATTCTTTTGTTGTTCTTTCATACCCCTACAAGGCTTGGCAAAGATGCCCAATGCGTAATCAAATACGGAAAAGCTGCAGTTAGGTTTGTCACGGGAAGCAAGCTTCTGAAGTCCCTGCAGCAGTATAGTACGTAAGTGCTGTTTCCAGTTACGAAGAGAATCCCCACAAGAATTGTTAGTACCAATAAATGACAATAGATGGCAGCAGAGACCATGAAATACTCATCTTGCTGCTTCTCATTGCAGAAACGGCATTTCATTCGCACGGTAAGTCTGATACTTTTAGAGAACTACTTAAAGAGACGGTAGGCCTGTTGGATTCAGAATGTGAGAATATAACCCCCCGAGCCTAGCCCTGTCTGCACTGTCCATTCAAAGTTCAAAACTTGGCAAAATTCAAGCTCTACCTTCATTATCCCGTGTTCATTTTTATAGTTCCTCATTGCAGAAAACTGATGTGGCCCAATTTCACCAGCCATGACAACACTGAGCAGACTCATCTGTGCTAATAGACACGGCCACAAAGGGGTGCAGAGTTCAGTTGACAGCTACATCCTAGCACAATAATGGTAATCAGGATACTGTAGGAACTAAGTAGTTATCTCCGAATTGTACAAGATATCAGCACTTTTTCCTAACTTCTAAAGCCTCCACCTACTTCTGTTTACATTGCCTGACCTCTGTGAATTTGACAACTACTGCCAGTACACACACACACACAAAAGGGTAATCAGATGACTGTACTAGGCTTGTGAGATTTCTAATAATGTCTCTTACCCGTTCTCCAGGGAAACCAAAGGCTTCCCTATGTGTTGGATCTGGTTTACATATCAGGCCCTCTTCTTGCCTCACAAGGTTGTCACCTAGAGCAACAGCCCTTCTTTTTTGTCTTGATGGAGGAGCTCACAATATCGGAGGCAGGTTGACTATCTAAGGTGACCCTCCAGCCTCTTTTTCTTCCTTTGATATCTCAGAAAAAAATACGTAATTTATATTTTATGTAATTTTATAATTTATATATGTAATGTATGTATCTTACGTATTTTGAGGAAGATAACAATTTAACCACTCTGTCCTGTTCTCTTGGTGTATGTGTTTGGTGCTGGGGAGTACTGGTCCTTTAGGATCCCAGTATGAAAGGCACTCAGGGTCTGTAACATATCATTTGAACTGCTGTTTATTAGATCTAATGCTATAAGGACAGGATAATAAATTACTCACGTCCCTTTAGATGCTAAGAACCCCAAGTTATGCAGCACTGAAGAAGCATCCGATCCATGCACAGCACTGTGCAGACACCTTATTTGCAGGGGTGCTCCCACTTTGATAATTCCCCAACATGCCAGCTTTTTGCTATACTTCCAGAAAAGGCAAGGTAACCCGAGTGGCCTAATCACTGCTACCAAAGGGGAGCTGCCGGCAGGCTCCTCTGGTGCAGTGAGGGAGCTGAGTTCATCCTACGGCCAGGGATTTGTGCAGAAGGAAACAGACTGAAGGCCGAGTGGGATATGTAGTGCAGGAACGTCCTGTGTAGGCTAACTGTTGAGTGGATCCCTGACTGCTCATGTGTAATGATCTCCCACTTAGGACTGTGACTGTATCTTCAGATCGTTTTTTTAACAGGTAGCCCCACCTGCTTTTTGTGGGGGCTTTGCAAAGTTCATTAGCTACAAACGTGCGTTATTCAAGAGCACTTCTGTTCCTCATTGCTTTGCTGTATGTCCTAGGCTCCTTACTTAGCAGTTGCTTTCCTGCAGCGATTTATTGCATGCTGAACTGAGGCATTGCAGAAGCCCTGCACATGGAGTTTTTGTGAAGGAAACTTAAAACATTGCAGTACTGAATGAACAGGTGAGAATGATGCACAGAGCAGAGATCCACAGCCGTTCTAGCCAGGCGTAGGAAAGTTATGTTCACTTGTAGCCTTTAATGTCAGGCAAGGAGTTTGGTGCTGAGCTGTGTATGCTCTGTGTTTCTGAGAGTCTCAGCGTGACTCACTGAGCCAAACTGACATCTCTTCCTGGAAGGCAGGTTCCACTTCAGACTCCTTTGTGGCTCCCACACTCCAGATTACACACGTGCACATTTAAAGCTTGTGAATGAATGGCTCTGGGTCTTCTGAAATGCTGCTTTCCTACCCATCTACTTCAACAAGTAAATATTTCTGAGTCAAGTTAAAGATCAGAGTGCTTTACTCCACACGATAGTCTTCATGGCTTGGAGACAATCATGGCAGATTCCCTGCTCTGAAGAGTACTGCTGTGGCATTTAGCTAGGAAACAGAAATTGTATTGAAGAGACAGACCTCTGCCATTACTGAAGCTTACTGTCTGGAAGTGCTTTTTGGGAGAGCAATTTGAAGGACATCATCCTGAGAGCTTGAGGCATTTCTAACTGTAGACAATGCTGTTTAGGTCTGTTTCTGGCCACCACAGAGCCAAGAGGACAGCTACCCCAACTCCTGTGAAGGGGTGACTGATGATGGGGTGAGGCCAGGGGCCTCCTCCTGTTACCTGTCCCCTGTCAAGGAAGAAGCACTGCTGCACTTGCGTTTTCCAGAAGAGGTGACGGGCCTTGGCAGTGGGACGACTGGGATGCCAGCAAGGAAGTCAGGCTGGCTCTAAGTAAAAGTGAGAAACTTCATCTGGATGTAAATATTGCATTCATAACCTGGGGTTCCCTTGTTGCATCTGTTTGCAGAGGGACTGGGCTTTTTCTTGGTGATGGACTGACAAATTAACGAGGAAGATTCAGTCTGGATCAGATAGAATTGGAGCTGAAGGAAATTATTTTTGTTGCAGAACATGATTATAATCTATAGCACTATGTGATGAGTTGTGCAGAAATCTGCACTTTGTGTTTGCACTTGCTTCACAAGCTGTTAGATGCAGCACAGCTGCTGTGAATGTCCTGCATTTTTAGAATAGTATAAAAATTGCAAGCTATCCCAGATTGTCCAAAAACAAACAAACAAAAAAAAAAACACAACAAAACACACAAAAAACCCCACATCACTGGAGTATTGACTTTAACTTTCCTAAACAGGAAAAATGTATTTTATGAAGTGAATTTTTTTTTTGTATGAAGTGATATTCTCACCTGTTTAATCTTGAATGTACTCTACTTATTAACTGTCAGTATGTTGCAAAGACAGGGAAGGTGCCTGAGCATGAAGAAAGGTTTCTGGACAATTGTAGTAGCATTATGAGACAGACTTGCCAGTGTGGAAATGGGTTGGTGAAGGGGTTCCCAGTGTGTGTGTGTGTGTGTGTGTGTGTGTGTGTGTGTGTGTTTGTTTGTTAAATTTCTTGTACACAGTGACTCTGTAAGGCAGATCCTACAAGCATGAGGGCCAAGTCAGACTCCATGAGACAAGCATAGCCAGCATAGGAAATTTAAACTCAAATTCATATTCTTCCTAGCTGTAGTGACTGCAGTAATCCTGAAAATAGAGAATATGCTTAGAAATCCTATTGCACAGTACTCTGTCTTTCCCCTTTGGATGTGTATATTTCAATTCTTTTTTATCTGTGAGAGAAAGGTATAGATCCTGCTACATAGTTCCTGTGTTCCATCAGTTCCATACCTGAGTATAGTTGTTTACAGACAAAAGTAAATTTAAGGGAGAAACCAAGGGAGACAAAATGAAAACAGAAATGCAAATTAGAGCAATTCTTAATACTGAAGCACATATGATATTGAATAACTCAGTCAATAGTGAAAATATAAGAAATAAAAGCAAGGGTTCTTTATAGAAAGCAAGAGATAGTCATTTCTGTGGATTCCAGTGGCATTCCATTGGTATGAGAATATCCTCATGTCAGTGGGAAGGATTCTTTCTGTCTCTCTCAAGCCCTTTATTCGAAGAGTCATTTATACTGTCCTTTAGCATTGTTGGCAATCTTGGATTCCTAGGCAACAGCATATGTCTGTATGTGCAGCATATGTTTTCCCTCTCAGCTGGTCAATCTCGCAGAATCACATAATGGCCTGGTTTGGAAGGGACCTCAAGAATCATGAATCTCCAACCCCCCTGCCACATGCAGGGCCTCCACATTTAGTACTAGACCAGGCTGCCCAGGGCTCCATCCAACCTGGCCTCAAACACCTCTAGGGACAGGGCATCCACAGCCTCTCTGGGCAGCTGTTCCAGCACCTCACCACTCTCTCTGTGAAGAACTTCCCCCTGACACCTCAATCTTCCCTCCCTCAACTTAAAACCATTTCCCCTTGTCCTGCAGTTATCAACCCTTTCCAAGAGTTGATTCCCCTCCTGTCTGTAGGCTCCCTTTAGGTCCTGAAAGCTGCAGTGAGGTCACCCTGCAGCCTTCTTTTCTCCAGGCTGACCAAGCCCAGCTCCCTCAGCCTGTCTTCGTAGGGGAGGTGCTGCAGCCCCCTGATCGTCTTTGTGGCTCTCCTCTGGACCCTCCTTAACAGCTCTGTGTTTCTAGTACTGGGGGCTCCAAACCTGGACACAGCACTCCTTGGAGACCCACGCCTACAAGGCTGCTTGGCCATACCCTGGACCCTGTCAGAACCAGTTTTTCTTTCTGGTCTTATCTTCGTTGCCCCTGGCAATCATGCATAGGCGGGACTGGCAAGACAGGAAATAACTGTGGGCTTTCATGTAAGCCTTGAGACAAAGTGCCAGATGGCTCTGACATCTTTGAGATAAGGGATCGCACATAGTCTCTCATAGCAAGCTTTGAGAAGGAGTCCTAAACAGTATCTCTCATGTAGCCCGAGAATACAAAGAACGTGTGTATTGTAACTGAAAGTGAAGAAGGAATGAATTCTAGTATATACCCATTCTACTAGGATATACAAGAATTATTTGCTTTGCAAAAACTATCACTGTTGTTTTTCCTCAAAATCCATCTTTTTCTTTCTTATGACTTTAAGCAATATTTTTGAAATACGTTAGAAAAGATTTTTTTTTTCCTTTTCAGTGTGATAGTTGCTGCTTCTGTCCTCTTGGGTACACAGTAAGATCTTGAGTGAAAGCTTACAGAAGCGTTTGCTAGATGAGTGGCTTCTTCTCCTCTTTTTAAGTACTTATATTGAATTAAATTATATTAAGCCAATTTAAATTATATTTAAAATATATTTTCAATGTACAGTTATGGGAACACTTTAGGAATGTGAAATGTGATTAGAATAGTATGTATACTGCTGTTTGTTGCTGGGTTGCTACTAGAATATCATATACTGTGCAGCCCTAGGCAGAGGAGCTTTGAGACATTAATGGGAATGTTTTGACTAGTGTTTATTGCAAGGCCCTGAGGTTGTTTGGAGATAATGTGAATTTATTGCTGTTCTGTATTTAAGGATGCACTGATGTATTGTGTCTTGCAGGATTTTTATGTCTAGTATCTCTTCATCTCCATAGCAAAACCTGCAAAGTGACCAGAATCACTTTTACTGGCTCTTAATTCTCTGGATATTTTATTACCAGAAAAACTTTCTTTTCAAATTCAAGCATCAAAATATTTCTTTTTCCACATGAAATAACCTGTGTTTCATTAATTTCATCAGAAAATGGTTTGTCTGGCTACTATGTCTCTCAATCCTTATCTACCACACCTTGACTTTATAAGGATTGCTCTATTCACTTGCAACTGCCAGTATGTCTTATATATCACCTTATAGCTGTACTGAATGAACGAGTTGTAATTCTCACTGAACTCAGTAAGGCTTAACACTTGGTGCATGCTGCTAGCCTATATCTTGAGTACCAATAACTGAAATTATGTGGATGCAGGAAAATGTTTATTTTGATGAGGTGGAGCTTAAATCTCTTCGAACTAATGTAACATTCACTGCCATTCTATTTAGGAAAAAAAAAAAAAGCATTAATGAGAAACCTTCTGAAATTCAGACTGACACTGACAAGTAGTTTTTCAAAACCCTAAGGAAAAGGACTTGATAGATAAGCTTTTTTATTATAGCACAGATGTTTATTATCTAAATTTTCTCTGTGTGGAATCTGTGAAGGGAAATAGTATAACTTCTTTTTTGAATATATTTGAGCACATTTGGTGTTACCTATTTATGGTAACACTATAAGCGTTACCATAATCAGAATCATAGAATCCTTGGAGTCAGGAAGGGACTTCTAAAGTTCATCTGGTCAAGGTCCCCTACAGTGAACCAGGACATCCACACCTGGATCAGATTGCCCAGAGCCAGATCCAACTTCACTTTGAAAGTCTCCAGGGATGGAGCATCCACCACATTTCTGAACAGTTTGTTCCAGTGCTTCACCGCTTTCACAGTAAAAGAAAACATAAATCTCCCTTCTTTCAAGCTTAAAATCATTTCCCCTTGTTCTGTCACCAGAGACCCTGCTCGTGAGTCTGTCTCCTTCTTTCCTGTAGCTTCACTTTTGATATTGAAAGGCTGCTCTCAGGTAACCTTGGAGCTTTCTCTGCTCTAGACTGAAGAGTCCCAGCTCTTCCTTATCATAGGAGAGGTGTTCCATCTCTTGGATCATTTTTCTTAGCCTCCTCTGGATGTGCTCCAACACAGGTATATATCTCTCCTGTACTGAAGAATACATATCTGGATGCTGTACTCCTGGTGAGGTCTCAACAGTGCAGAGTAGTGGGCCAGGATCATCTCCCTCAATCTGCTAGCCGTGCTGCTTTTGATGCAACCCAGGATATGGTTAGCTTG
This sequence comes from Centrocercus urophasianus, assembly GCF_019232065.1. Classification (NCBI taxonomy): domain Eukaryota; kingdom Metazoa; phylum Chordata; class Aves; order Galliformes; family Phasianidae; genus Centrocercus; species Centrocercus urophasianus. The sequence goes on from NW_024885450.1 coordinate 8,689, forward strand.
CTGGGCTGTGAGCGCACACTGGTGGCTCACGTCTTGCTTCCCATCCACCAGTACCCCCTAGTCCTTTTTGGCAGGCTTTTGTTCAACGTTTTCAATCCACCAACTTGTGTTCGTAGTGAGTGTTGCCTCAAACCAGATGCAAGATCTTGCATTTGGATTTGTTGTACCTCATGAGGGCTTCAACTGGGCCCACTAAAGATTGGGTGGTACTCCATCCCTCAGCTGTGTCAACTGCTTGGTGCCATCAGCAAGCTTGCTGAGGGTTCACTCAACTCCATTGTCAATGAAATTCATGAAGATATTGAAGAGTATCAGTCCCAGTAATGACTCCTTGGAGACAACATTCATTACTTATCTCCATCCACATAGTGAGCCATTGGCCACCACTCTCTGGACTCAATCCTGCAGCCAGTTCTTTGTCCATCAAACAGTCCACACATCATGGGATCATAGGATCACAAGATTGGAAATGACCTATAAGATCATCTAGTCCAACCGTCTTCTCGTTACCATTGCTACCCCAAGCACTAAACCAGATCTTGCAGCTCCTCATCCAGACGTCTTTTGAACACTGCCAGGGATGATGACTCTGCCACCTCCCTGGGCAGCCATTCCAGTGCCTGACCACTCTCTGAGAGAAAAAGTTCTTCCTTATGTCTAATCTAAACCTCCTGTGGTACAACTTGCGGCCATTTCCCCGGGTTATATTTGTTGCCTGGGAGAAGAGGCCAAAGCCCTCTTCACCACAACCTCCCTTCAGGAAGTTGTAGAGGTCTCCCCTGAGCCTCCTCTTCTCCAGACTAAACAATCCCAGCTCCCTCAGCCCCTCCTCGTAAGACTTGTGCTCCAGACCCCTCACCAGTTTCGTTGCCCTTCTCTGGACACGCTCCAGGACCTCAACGTCTTTCCTGTAGTGAGGAGCCCAAAACTGGACACAGTACTCGAGGTGCGGCCTCACCAGTGCTGAGTACAGGGGATGATCACCTCCCTGCTCCTGCTGGCCACACTATTTCTAATGCAGGCCAGGATGCCATTGGCCCTCTTGGCCACCTGGGCACACTGTCAGCTCATGTTCAGCCGAGCATCAACCAACGCCCCCAGGTCCTTCTCTTCTTCACACTCATCCAGCCACTCATCCCCAAGCCTATAACGCTGCATGGGGTTGTTGTGCCCAAAGTGCAGGACCCGACACTTCACCTTGTTGAACCTCCTCCCACTCACCTCAGCCCAGTGATCCAGCCTATCTAAATCCCTCTGAAGGGCCTCCCTACCCTCAGGCAGATCAACACCACCTCCCAGCTTGTTGTCATCTGCGAACTTACTGAGGGTGCACTCAATGCCCTCATCTAAGTCATCAGTAAAGACATTAAACAAGATGGGCTGCAGTACCGACCTCTGGGGAACACCGCTTGAAATGGGTTGTCAGCTGGACTTAACTTCATTAACCACTACCTGTTGGGCACGGCCCTCTCTCTCCTACCTGACTACTTCAGTTAAGGCTCCTTTAACAAGGATTACAACATAAATTTCTAGAAGTTGCTTTTCAGGCTAAGTATTCTTTGCTAGTGAAATGGGACTTGTGAGTATTATCACATTTGATAAATTCTGACAGTAATCTCTTAGCTCGTTTGCTCCTATAAAAAGGTCTGTGTAAAGGACATCAACGTAACACTGCGTAGAAGTCCCAAATGGTACTTATTTTCAGATTAAGAGGACTAAGTAGCAGCATTTCCACAAACTACTTTTTAGCAAGATATGACTCTGTTTTTACATTACTAGCACCCAACTAAACAAATGCAACAGGTTTATACTTGGAGCAAGGACTGCTAACAGACTCCTAGTATGGAAGAATTTTTTTTTCATATTGTTGCTACATGTACCTTGTTAAGCAGAGATACATGAATTTATCAGTACAAACAGAGAAACCATATAATGATGATAGTAACATTCAGCAGTGCACAGATGATTTTTAAACAGTATCTCCAGAGATCACGTAACTGCAGAGACAAATAGAATTATACATGAAATCTGTAATTTCATAATTTCATTACAAGTGATAAAATGTGAAACCTGACTCTTAATATAGGAGATTTGTTACTGCTATACTTGTTTTGTTTTCCTGAAGGCTTACACTGCAATTCAACAACAGCTTTTTCATTTGTGTCTAAACTATCTAGCTGTATCTATCTGTTATGTTTTCAGTAAACCTTGGCACAGATAAATAAAGCAGAAAGGTTCAACAAAATCACATATGAAAACCAACAGACAAACCCAACCACCATCAGCCAGGCTCATGCATGACCAACTGAATCTTCTATGATTAGGTGACCTACCTGGTAGACAAGGTAAAAGTCTGTGGATATAATTTACCTAGACTTCAGTAGAACGTTTGACTCTATCTTCCAAAGTATTCTCTGAGCAAAAACTGTCAGCTCATGTCTTGGAAAAGTTTACACTTTAGTCATTAAAATACTGAATGGATGTCCAGGCCCAGAGAGCGGTGGTGAACAGAGCTAAATCTAGCTGGTGACTAATCACTAGTGATGTTTCTCAGTGGTCAGTGTTGGGAACTACTTTGTTTAACACCGTTGTTGATGATCTGAATGAGGGGGTTGAGTGAACCCTCAGTAAGTTTGCAGATGACATCAAGTTGGGAGGAGGTATTAAGTTCCCTAAGTGTAGTAGGACCCTATAGAGATATCAGGATAAACAGAATTGATGGATTGATTGTAAGAACTTTAATAAGATGAAATACTGAGTTTTGCATTTTGGCTGCAACAACTCCACAAGATACAGGCTTGGAGCAGTGTGGCTGGAAAGCTGTACTGAGGAAAAGGACCCAGGGGCGTTAGTTGACAGCCAGCTGAGCATGAATGTACTCAGGTAACAAGAAGGTCAAAGGCATCCTGCCTGGTATAATGAATACACAGCCAGGAGAAACAAGAAGGTGATCGCAGAACCAAGAAGGACATTCTGAATGTCCATCTAGGGCAAGGCAGTCAATTCTACTTCTCAAGACTACATCTGCCAAGAAGAAAAAAGGTCATAATTGTCGTAATTGTGACAATTATAGATATCCCTCAGAATTTGAGGGAGGGATATTGAGGGCACAATATGTTGGCTAGACCCTACTCGTAGGAAAGTGTGCTGACTCCCTGGGGCATGGGTTAGGGATATTACTAGGAAATTTCCTGACCTTGTTTGCCCTTCTGATTATTATTCTTTACTGATAGCTCAGGCTGGCAGTGACGAAGTCACTGAGAGAAGCCTGATGGCTATCCAAAGGGACATCAGGGAATTGGGGCGGTTATCAGAGGGGCCGGAATACAGGTTCTTGTTTTCCTGTCTCTTCAGTGACAGAGAGGGATACTGAGAAGAACAGGAAAACCTGTCTGATAAATACATGGCTAAGTGTTTGGTGCCATCATGGGATTTTTTAGAAGTGCATCTACACCAGTGTACACAGCATGGCCAACAAATGGAAGGAGTTGCAAGCCATTATGGGAGGGAGGACTAGAATTTTTTTTGCTTTCACTGAAACATTGCGGGGAGAAATGATGGGAGGCGGGCTCATTCCCACAATGGGAGTTCTGCAATGAATGGCTATAAGCACTTCAGAATGGACAAACACCTAAGCAAGGATGGTGGTGTGACTCTCTAAGTTAATGTTTTGATGTTGCAGAGCTCAGGGTTGGAATGATAAGGTCAAGCGGATAAGGATCAGGTGAAAGACAAGGCTGACATCTTGTTGGGATTTTGTTATAGACTGCCTAACCAGGATGAAGAGATAGATAAGGCATTCTATGAGCTACCTGCAGAAGTTCTGCCATCAACAGTTCTTCACTTTCCCTGATATATGATAGAAATACAATACAGCACAGAGGAGGGAATCCAGGGGGGTTTCCTGGAGTGTGGGGAAGATAACCTCCCGACATAGCTGGTAAGAGAGCCTACCAATGGAGATGCTGTTCACAAAGTAGAAATGGTAGGAGATACGGTTGTCAGGATCTGTCTTGGGCAGTGTGACCATGAGATAGAAGAGGTTTTATTACTGGTGAAGACAAGAGTAAGGTCAGCAAAACTGTTACTTTGGACTTCCAGAAGACGGATTCTGAATTATACAGGATGTTGATAGGGAGGGTCCATTGCGATTCAGTCTTGAAAGGCAAAGGGGTCTTGGAAAGCTGGATGTTTATCATGAAGGAAGCCTTGCAGGCACAGGAGCAGACTATCTTCTTGTAAGATGTGCTGGAAGGGAAGAAGACCACTGTGGATGAATGGGGAACTTCTTATGAGATTCCAGGAGAAAAAAGCTGTACGCCTCATATTGAAGAAGGGACAAGCAACTCTGGAAAGCACAAGGAAATTGATAGGATATGCAGGGAAAAAATTAGAAAGGTAAAAGCCCAGCATGAGCTCAACCTGGCCACTGTAGCAAAAGACAACAAAATATGTTTTTATAAATACATTAACAGTAAGAGGAGAACCAAGGAGAATCTCCATCCCTTATTGGAAGTAACAGGGTATATGATCAGTGAGGAATAAAGAAAAGGATGAGATTTTCAATACTTTCTTGTCTTCTGTCTATAGTAGTCAGACCAGTTATCCTCAGGGTACTCAGCCTCCCGACCTAGGAGCCTGGGTTAAGGAGCAAAATAAACCTCCCACAGTTCAGGTGGAAAGAGACATGCTGCTCCACCTGGGGATTGTTGCTAGTCCATGGGGCCAGATGGGATCCACCTGAGGGTACCAGGGGAAGTGGCACTGGGGATTGCCAAGCTGCTTTCCACCACCTATGAGAAGTTCTGGTGAAACAGAGAGATGGGGGTTGGTGATTTGGGAACTGTTTATTTGTTTAGTAGTCCAAACAGTTTTTTGATGGTCTCCCTAATGTTTATTATGAATCAGGTCATTTTCTCAGATCACTGTTTGGTTTTATCCTAGAGTTTATGTAATGATTTTTCTGAAAAATTGCCAAACAATTTTTTACTTTCTTTCTGTTCATCAGAATAGATTTCATAATTGCTATCACTTGTTTAAGTAGCACTAATCACCCATTTAATATTTACTGGAATGATAAAGTAGGTTTTTGCCTGCAGATGAGATTTTTACTTAAATGTTGTTTCATATTAGTCATCCTCTTTTTTTGCAGTCATTCTTTTTCCTGAGACTGCACTGTCATCTAAGTAAATTGAGATTATGTAACACATAGATGCTAAAATCTATTTTCTGTAATTGGCTTTTTGTCATAATCATGCAGTAAAAAGGGACAAAAGGAAGTGGGTCACAAGTAATGATGGGATTATACAATAATAATGTCTAAGTTATGTAAACAGAAAGTGTACAGTTGAAAGAGTAGTCCCTCTGATTTTGCAGAATTATGTTTATATCATCTGAGCTAAAGAAATTCCTGTAACTCCATCTCCTACTACTTGTAATGCATAGTACAATAAAATGATTTACTTTCCAAAGTAATTTTGTCACTGTTCACTAAATTTTAGAAACAAGTGACAACCATCGGCAGGCATTAGACCAGGTGCTGAGTAAATTGCCCCATGGTCAAAAAACCCCAAGTTCCTGTGGCAGCACCAACTTCTCCTCCATTTATTAATTACTTGGGTTTTCCAAGCTCACTCTGCATCCCTTGCTGCCCGGGAAGGGATAGATGCAAATATTAATTGTTGTTCTGCTCCCTCAAACAACGGCCCTAAAATCCTGAAGTCTTTTTGGTAGTTTGCAGGCTTCTCTGAACTACTTCATCACTACCTGCCTGAACTATCAGTAATGGGTAGTAATCAGAGTGGTGAACCAGATCTGGAATCACCAGATCTGGAATCTTTATAATTACGTCCTTGACCTAGGCCCCAGGGAGGCAGCATTCCTCCATACGAGATGGTCCTGCCCAATCCATCTCCCTACATACTGTAGAGAGAGATAAGGTCCCTTACTACATGTAAAGAGCATGCTGGGAAAAGCAGTTTGAGTTTTCTCAGCTTCAGGCAGGGGCAAATCTCTCTGTGGAACTGTTTTTGCTCAAGGACCTGGATCCGCTCATTGGGTAACACAGAAAGATGGGGATGTTCAACGTGTACCACGAGGGAATTTGATATTAGGGGAGTGCAGTAATTCTATGTGTGTTTATATATGTGTACATACGTGAGTGTGGGTGTTTAATGCATGTTAATCGTTGTTTGTATATACATTAAGCATAGCATAGTGAAATGGAACAAGGGACGTAGCATCGTAGCTTTGAGGTTTGTTATTAGTATTCCATATCATAATGCTAGAATGTGATGGAAAACACAGTAAAGACAGTAGGGTAGCTGAGTCTCAGGCTGCAACAAGAGAGGAGAAGCCCCAAAGCAACAGCTAGGGATACAAAAACAAAGGAACAAAGCTGCTTACCTTCAGAAGGACTCAAAAAGCCAGGGACCTCCAGTGAGACACCTTTGCCTCCACTGCCAACATTTATATAAGATCTGGGAGAGGGTGGATCCTGGCTCCACCCCTTCCAGTCAGTCGGATTCATTGCTTGCCACCTGAGCTCCCCTGGGTTGGCCCTGCCTTCTAGTAGGTGCTCAGTCATTGTTTCAGGCTGTGACCTAGTGTTTCTGCTACAGATATCAAAGCATTATGTAGCATACTGGGAGTTAATGCTGCAGTTCTGTGGACTGTTGATAGTCCTGGGTATGTGATTCTCAGAACAGAATAATGAACTACAGTTCCCAAAGAGTTGTTATTCCATTTCCCATTCAGAGAGAAATGTAAAACTGCTTGGAAGTCACAAGGCTATCTATTTGCTCCCTAGAGGATCAGAGTAACAACTACAGTTTTCAGGAACTCTCATTTATTTGATTTATTAGCTTCAATCCCAATTAAATTGTGTTTTGCTGCTATAATTAGTAATATAAATTTGTTTTCCTTCTCAGATTATTTCTACTTTTTAAAAACAACAAGCCATTTTTCAAAAACAAAGTATGTGGAATCTAAGAAAAATGTCCTTGCACACTTCGAGGCAAAAGATGAAAGTATTCTATTGTGACTCCAGTAATTCTTGTGAGACAAAATCACCGAGGAAGAATTTTTTTAATATGCAAAATTGGATGGTTATACTTTGACTCAAATTCCCTTAGTAAATTATGTTTTAACTTGTCTGAATTTCTGTGTGCCAACCCCATCTTAGCTTATAATTTTATAGAATATTGTTTCAGCCTTACCTGTACTAATCCTGGCTTTAGGTCCATCCTTACCAACTCAGCTCTCTTTGATCTTCCAGGCACCTCCCTGCCAAGACAAAGGGCAACACTGCAACTTCCTCTTTGGGTGAAATTCCTTTTTTTAGTGGCCTAGATTCTTGTAACAGTAATACTGTGGCTTGGACAAATTTAGACTCTGGATCAAAACTTTTATCTTTCCATCTTCAAATTTTATTTCTGCCTCTAATTTTTACCAATTAAAGACTTTGGTGCTCCTGGTAAATACAGTAACTGGTGTGTCACCCATTGTTTCTGAATTTTAGACTACAAAATCTCAAAGAATGGTCTAGCTTCTAACTTTCCTATCTAACCAGCAGTTCTCAAGTGTCATAGTTTAATTCAAGTCTCTTTGTTTTAAAGACTGAATAAGTAGCTCCTGCAGCAACCAAACTCTATTTCAGTTTCATCCTCCCCCAACACGATTTTAACCAGAAATTCCACTGGGGAAAATACTTCCAGTTCCCTTCACTCTGTAGCTTCCACAGGCTTCCTACCCCTCTGTACATACAGAAAATCTCATTTTCCAGTGGCCCTGCTCTTTGTAATTAGCATGCTGTTTTGTTTTGTTTTCTTAGCCAAGATCTCCAGCTCCAGCCACACTTAGTGTTCTGTCTGTGGACTGACTGGGGTGAGTGTGGGGGTAGGGATGCCCTGTGCAGTGAAGGAAGACTGTCCCATACCACTGCCGCATGATCCTCCACTTGGGTCTTCGTGGTCGTGTGAATAATTCATTTTTCTAAACAGCACCCGCACAGTAACTTCTATAACTTTCCAATCCAATTGTCAATGGTTTCTGGGCAGGTTTGGTCCAGTTCCATGACTAAATGGGGCAGAGGGACCCAGGGACCCATGCCCAGGGAGAAGGGGAAAGGGGAAAGGTTTGGGAGATGGGCCTGAAAACAAAAGAGTGGAAACAAGTTAAGGGAGAAAACTAACTTACACAACATGATGTCAGAATGTGAGATAAAATGTAATACAATGTAATCGGAATTGAAAGTAATAAATCAACTACAATGAGAGAGTGTCTAAAACCAAAAGTTTTATTCTAACACTGAAGGTGAGATGTCTAGGGAGCGCATATTGCAGAGACAAGCAGTAAAAGAAGAAACTGTCTTGTGACTTGTGAGC
>NW_024885451.1:0-24289 GCF_019232065.1 Centrocercus urophasianus
CCCCCCCCCCCCCCGGCCCCTGCATGCCCCAGCGCCGGGCATGGCCCGCAGGACGCGGCGGGCGGCGCGGCTGGGGCTGCCCTGCTTGGGGCTGCCCTGCTTGGGGTTACCGTGGTTGGGGCTCGCGTTGCTGCCCTGGGCCGTGCCCCCCGCCGCCGCCCCCCCAGGGGGCTGCCCGTCCGCCTGCTACTGCGTGGCCACCCCGGAATTGGTGCAGTGCCGCTACGAGAGCTTGGACGAACCCCCCCGGGAGCTGCCCACCTCGGTGCACAACCTGAGCATCTCCGGCAGCAACCTGAGCGTGCTGCACCGCGCCGCCTTCGCCCCCCGCACGCTGCCCGACCTCCGCCTGCTCCGCTTGCGCCACGACAACATCCAAACCATCGAGGACATGGCCCTGCAGGGGCTGCCGGCCCTGCGGACCCTCGACCTCAGCCACAACCCTTTGCGTTCGGTGGCGGCCGGCGCCTTCTCCGGCGTCCCTCTGCTGCGCACGCTGCAGCTGAACCAGGCGCTGCTGGCCGCCCCGCTGGAAGAGCAGCTCGCCCTCGCCCTGCGCAACCTCAGCCTGCGCCGCCTGGAGCTGGCGGGCAACGGGCTGCGGGCACTGCCGGTCTCCCTGCTGCCCGTCGGCCTGGAGGAGTTGGATCTCCGCAACAACTCTCTGCAGCGTTTGACATCCACCGAGCTGCTCAGCCTGGAGGCTCTGGGGCTGCGGGGGCTGCGGGTGTCGCTGGGGTCCAACCCGCTGCAGTGCGACTGCGCCCTGCGCCCGCTGCTCACCTGGCTGCGCTCATCCGCCGCCCGCGTGCCCGATGCGAGGAGCCTGCAGTGCTCCAAACCGCCGTCGTTGCGCGGGACGGCGGTGCTGAGGTTGCGGCCCGAAGGGTTGGGTTGCTCGGCCGATGAGGGAGGTGAGGCCGGACAGCTGGAGACGGCTTCTTACGTCTTCTTCGGCATCGTTCTGGCCCTCATCGGCATCGTCTTCCTCATGGTGCTCTACCTGAACCGCCGCGGCATCAAGCGTTGGTTGCACAACCTGCGGGAAGCTTGCCGTGATCAGATGGAGGGCTACCACTACCGCTACGAGCAGGATGCAGACCCACGCCGTGCCAGCGCCGTCGGCACCCCCGGGCTCTGACATCACCGGGCTCTGGTGGCACCCCGAGATGCTCCTTCCAGCTGCCTCCATCCCCAGCTGCCTCCTGATCCCCATCCTGTGCTGCTCCAGAGATCCAAAGCGCGCACTGGGCAGCATCATCTCCTGGGGGGCTCCGGACCTGCTCAGCCCGGGCTCTGATGGCATCACGATGTCCTCCCTTCAGCTGACTCCATCCCCAGCACCCTCCTGGTCCCCATCCCCATCCTGGTGCGGCTTTGGAGGACGAACTGATCCTAGGGATTCTGTGAGTGCTCCGTTGGGCTGCGTCTGAGCAGGCAGCATCATCCCTTGGGGCTCCATCCCATCTCTGGATCCGTCCACTTGTCCCCACGCAAGTGCTGGGATCAGGGGCGATCACGGGGACACCGTGGTGATGAGCCAGTCCCCAAACATCACCCCATCCCAGTTCCTTTGCACTGCAGACACGAGTGTGAACTGCGCACATCCCGGGGAGCAGCAGCCATATCTGAACCTGCCCTGGACATTCCCGGAACCCGGACTCGACTTTGACCATGTACAGCTCTTTCCTATTAGATTTCTATTTGACTAATGCAAGAACTTTTGCTCGATTTCTCTTTTTTCCCCTTTTCATTTCTCGCTCCGCTCTCCTCACGAACTGCTGAGCTCTCCCAGCCCCAACCTCCTCCCAGGCACCAAAGGACACAGCTATGCAGGGATCACCCCGCAGGTGCCTGCATGTTCCCAGGGCACTGGGGCAGCTCCTTTGGCCTCAAACCCCTCTCCCAACCCCGGCTGTCTCAGCATATCATCATAATGAACAAAGCCAAAGCTCCGGCTCTCATGCAACTGCCCGTGTTTGCTTAGAACTGTGCCTGCTATGATATCCTAGAGCAAATATACCAAAAGCCGCATCCCTTGTAGCGTCTGCTTTCTATGGAGTGGTTTCCAAAAGTCGTCTGGCTCAGGCAGTGCCATTATAGGGTTGGATTTCCAATTGCTCCCGGAGGTGCAAAGTTTTGTTGGGCGCAGAAACTCCTTTTGCTGGGGAGGGGGGGGGCAGCGGGGAGGCAGAGCAGCTCTGCAGGACTCGTGCATGGAGCTCAGCCCTAATTCCTCCCTGTGAGCAAGGCAGGGTATTTCATCCCTGTAGTGGGTTTCCAAAGCAATTTGGGTTGCTCGAGCATTTTTGTTCTATCACTCATGAGACACCGGTGCCTGCAGAGCAGCTGCGGGCAGAGCTGCAGGGCTGCCACTCGTGGCAATTCCAAATGAATGTGTGATGTGGCACAGTGCTGACGTTCAGTATGGGGCTGAGTTGGCTGCATTTCAATCCATGGGGGTTTTCCTTTCTGTGTGCTGAGCCGGGGAGGGCTGAGGATGGGGCTGCATCCACGGTGCTTGGGTTTGGGAAGCTCAGAAGCACTGGGTTTGGATTGCAAGGAAGTGCTTGGGATGCTTGGAAGTTCTTGGGTTTGGGATGCTTGGAGGTGCCTGGGTTGAGGATGCAAGGTGCCTGGGTTTGGGATGCTTTGAAGTACTTGGGTTTGGGATGCTTGGAAGTGCCTGAGTTTGGGATGCTCAGAGATGCCAGAGTTTGGGATGCTCAGAGCTTGAGGATTGAGCTGCATCCCTGGTGTCAGTGCTTGGGTTTGGGATGTTTGGAGGTGTCTGGGCTTAGGATACAAGGAGGTGCCTGAGTTTGGGATGCACAGAGCCCTGCTGAGGTTTGGCAGGGAGCAGCTGTTACTCAGCATGTCAGATTGATAAACGAGGAAGGAAGCAGCTGTGACGGGTTCTGGGCTTTTTGCTCCCCTCTGTGTGTATGCAGCTCCTGCACCAGGCAGCTAATTCTGCAGAACTTTGCCAGGAGTTAGAGCAATTGTTTCCATCCTGTGCATCCCATTACTTTGCATTTTTTTCCCTTTGTATTTGCCCTCTGACGGGGGCAGTGGAGTTGGTGCAGGGGGGTGGGGATGCACTTAGCTGTATTCATGCAGGAAGACGGTGCTGTGAGTCCAAGTGAGCGTCCTGAGTGCTCCAGCAGAAATCTGCTGGTTTTGGGGGGGGATCTTTCCCTTCAGGGCTCCTCCTGCCCCAGGAACTTAAGGGTTCTGGCTCCAACTGCTTTCACTGCTGGGATCTTGCAAATTGAGAGCATTAAAGCCTTGGAGTGTGGGGGTGGCAGGAGGAGGCAGAAGGGGATGTGGGAGGGGAAGCAGAAGAGGATGCAAGAGAAGATGCAGAAGAGGATGGAAGAGAAGATGCTGAAGGTGAAGCAGGAGGGGATGCAGAAGGAAATGCAAGGGGAGATGCTGGAAAGGATGCAGGAGGTGAAGCAGGAGAGGATGCTGGAGGAGATGAAGGAGGGGATGCAGGAGGTGAAACAGGAGGGGATGCAGAGGGTTACACAGGAGGAGATTCTGGAGGGGATGCAGGAGGGTGTGATGGAGGTGTAGCAGGAGGGGATGCAGGAGGAAATGCAAGAGGTGATGCTGGAAGGGATGCAGGAGGTGAAGCAGGAGGGGATGCAGGAGATGCTGGAGGAGATGCAGGAGGAGACGAAGGGTGTAATGCAGGAGGTAATGCAGGAGGCACAGTTTTTGCCCAGGCTCAGAATGACTTTTCTGGTTGCACAAACTCAGACATGCGCTGAGAGAACGCAAACTTTGAGACCCATTCTGGTTTCCCAGATTTGGTTTTCCTCCTTTCTCTTTTATTTATTTACTTATTTATTTATTTTTCCTCCCTGTGTGTTTTCAGTGCTCGGGGCTGCATGGGGTGGCCACATCTCTGCTGTGAGATGTTTGGTTTGTAGGGAGCACGACGGGTCTTCGTGGCAGCATCTGCAACGCCATGCAGCAGGGGCATGAAATGGGGCAAAAAAAATACAGTGCTTTTGGTGCTGCTGGTGCAGATCTCAGGGCTGTGCAGGGAAGGCTGCTCACTGAAATGTCCAAAGGGAGAAAAAATAAACCCTCACCTTTTGGACTTTTCCCTTCAGGAAGAACAAAATGGGAGCTGTTGCCCTATTGCAGTGGGGAAACTGAGGCACAGACAACGTTGCTGAGAGCAGTGAGGTGTTCAGGCAGAAAAAGCACAGAAACCCAGCAGCTCATCTGCACCAGTCCCTGATGGCACTGCAGGGTTTGTGCTTTGCTACTTTTCTCTTAGGGCACTCATAGAGGCAGAGCCCAGACCTGCAGCTGACAGGACACAGCCCCTGTGCTGGGAAACCGAGTGGAATCCCAAAAGAAATTGGGATGATACTGGGTTCCTGTCTGTGTATTTGTACAGAAGCTGGGCTGCTGTCGGGGTCAGCTCAGGAAGGGAAAATGGAAACGGTGACAAATCGGATGAAAAACGCTATGGGTTTTCATATTCCTGTTTTGCTGCCTCCCCAAGGGTCATTAATAGCCACATTCCCAGGACCCAGCCCTTCTAATTAATTGTGCTGGGACAAGGCTGGGGATAGGAGCTGCCACCTCCAAGCATTGCTGAGCACTGGCACGCTCAGCTCAGTGATGAGACTCCATCAGCACTGGGACAGATTTGTTCCTCTGGCACTCAAGGCTGAGGGATCTGAACCCTGAAGGCTCCCCCTGCACCCCAGGGCACCCCCAGCCCCACGTCCTCATGTCCCAGCATGGACTCACCTCATCCCTTGGGTGCCTGAGGCCCCCCAGAGCCCCCAGACATCAGTGCCACGGGTGGAAACCCCTCTGTTTCACCCAAAGCACCAAAAACATGAGTGTCAAAATAAAAGCAACCTGACAGGAGAGTTCCTTGGAGGTGGGTTCCTCGGTGTGCTCGTGTCTCCCCAGTGCTTTCCTCAAGCAGATGGGATGGGTGGGTCTTCCATAATCAGCCTCCGTCTGGATGATCTTCCAAAATAACCCGTGTTGCAGGCTGTTTCAAGCACATTGTTGGTACACTGGGGACAAGGTGGGATCTCTCGGGGAGGTTTCCTTGTCCTTTATGAAGAGGAACCAAAATCATCTCAGTAAGGTGTGAGTAGAGAAGATGCAACTTAAACCTCTGCAGATGCTGCTCTGCATGGGCAGGACCAGCCAGTTCCATCCTCGTGGGACAGGTTTGTGGAGCAGAAGGGCAGAACTTTGGCTTGGGTTTGGCCCAAACTGGCAGCCTCTCAGGTGAGTTTCCATACACTCTGTGCAACCATCTCCCACGCAACCCTTGCACCCACCTGGCTGATCCCTCAGTGAGAAGCTGGGGACACCCCAGGAGCTCCATCCCTTGTAGGACAAAGACCCAGGGACCAGGGTTTGGGGAGCTTTTGCAAAGAGATTCATGCAACAAAGCAGATTTCTCTCTGCTTGAGAGTTGTTTCATTGACTACGCTGAGGTTCTCCTTGCCTTGGACCATGAGGATATGTGAATCCCAGCCACAGCAGCACCTGTGTCCCCTTCCATGGTGGCAGGGGAACAAAACCACAGAACACAGGCTTAGAGAGACAGGTGTCAGCCCACAGAGAGACATGTGCGCTGGTCATTAATTAGGTTACTCAATTAACATTTACACTGCCAAGGTGTGAATGTGAATCCAGGCACTGCTGGGACTCACCAGCCTCAGTGTGTCCCCACACGATGCTCTGATCCCCCCAAACCCCATACGTGCTCTCAGGAATGGGGCTGAGACTTAGGGATGCTGCTGCTCCTGGAGGAGACTGAGGATCTGGAGATGAGAATGCTGGAGGAGAATGATTTGGAGGAGGTAAGATCAGCAGAGCCCTCTCTGCTCCCCAAACCCAGCCAGCCCTGCTGTCCCTGCATCCAAAGGACCCGGCTACGGGTAGGTGGGGACACCCAGCGCCCGCTCCTGCTATTGCAGCTGGGTGGAAATGGATTCAGTTCCCTCTTGCTGTCCCTGTCCTGGCCCCTTCTGCTGCTCCCTTCGCCCCCTGCCCATGTAGGACCCCACCTCTGCACCCAGAGAGCTGCAGGGGATGCTGGAATCTCTTCCTGCAAAGCAAATATCGTGCTGTCAGAGTGGCACAGGGCATAATGAGAGTGGGTAGATGGAAGGATGACGGTCCAGACAGGAGAAGAAAGCATGGATTGGTGCTGAGGATGAAATGCACAGCCATCCCTGGAGGATGCAGGAACCCTCCTGGATGTGTGGTGGCTTCTGTCCATCTGCTCCACAGCCCCAACCATCCACCTAAGCCTGTTTAAAAGCATGACCTACAGGAAACTTCTCCTTTCGTGTCACTCACCAGAGAGCCCTTGGGTTGCTGCTCCCTCCTCTGCTTCAGGTAGCAATCTGACATCAATTCTCTTCCTCCTGAGTTCACAGCACAAGGATGAAGCTTTCGGAAACACTGGATCAGCTTTAGAAAACGCTGCTTTTGCGGGGCTGTGGGGAACAGGAACCCAGCTGCAGCTGGAAATCCACTTGCAGGGACTTCCCACCCCCTCTGTGCTGCTCAGCAATTCGGGAGTGCATCCCTTCCCCTCAAACCCACACCTCTCAGCCCATTTCCCCCCTGCACCGAGGCAAAGAGCAGCTCTTTTCGGGGGCAAGAAAGCTCAGCTGAGAAACACTGACCAAACGCAAAGGGTTGCGACTACCAAGAGAACAGTTTATTATTTGTAACACTTCATTCAGCTAAATCCACGTAGCAATACACACAGAAATACTTCAGAAAAGTGCAAATTCTCACTCGGTCATATGCCATAATTGTACAGAACAGACACTGGATAAAGGGAGCACAGATGCAGAACTCACCGGGGCTCCAGGTAAGAGTGGTGATAAGACTGGCTGCTTCCCTCCCTGCATACAAAGCCACTCTGAGGAGGCAAAGGCAGCAACCCGCCATCCAGACTTGAATCCTGGGCTCACCATGCAAACAGTCCCTTTCCTAAACCAAACTGAAACCCTCAGGAGCCAAAGAGGGGCACGAGGTGCTACTGAGCACCTTCTGGAGCAGGGAGGGTGAATTCTGGAGTGCTTACCGAGTGCTGCACATCACCTCAATGTCTGAAACTGAAAAATACTGCATTTTAATTGCTTCCCGTGTGAATGATGCAAGCAAGGATTTCCCTCTTGAGGCACCGAGGGCATCAGGAGACCTGCACAGACTGGACTGCAGCTCCTGCACAGCTCTCTGCTGCTGGAGTCCATGCTGCAGGAAGGGCAGGGGCAGCAGACGGGCCCACAAACACAGCAGGGCTGTGCAGCTGCAGTGAGAGCTGCACTTGGGCTTCCAGAACAACCCTGCCATGTCAGGCACGCTCCTTCCTTTGCTTCACTCACGCCACGGTAAGAAGCATCCTCCAGAGTTGCAGGGAGACACGAATACCACCTGAAGCTATGTAAATCACGGACTGGATGCTGCATCACAACTAGAATAAAACAGCTGGCTGCAAGATCTATCACACAGACACCAAACTCTGCCTGGCAAGTCTCCTTTCTTACACAGATCCCCTCCGAGACCCTGGAAATAAAGTTCTGCCATGTATCCAAGTGAGATAGAGATTGAGTCTGTCGCAGCAGAAAGAGAAAAGACAAAAATAAGCCCTGCTAAATGCTACAAACACAAACCACGGGCAGCTGGATTGCAGGTCAAGCTGATGGCTGCAGCTTTACAAAAGGTGCACTGTAACTGGAAGCCTCGTAAACAACAATCAGAATGCATTTGTTCAATCAGAGCTTCCTGCTCGAGTCTGGAAAGCTTTTGTTCCTGCCCGGAAGGCAGCAAAGAATAGCCAAGAGCTGAAAGGAGATGGTGCACAAGTCCAACAAACTCTGACACAGCCACAGGGCAACGCAATGGGAGAGTTACAGTCCTTCACAGTCGGAGCAATGAGGGGACAGGGAGGAGAGAGAGTTCCTCAAGCGGAACGGTATAAATACATCCAACGGTTCAACATGGTACAGGAAAACAATGGTAGCAGCAGTTTACAAACAGCAATAGTAATGATACCCTTAAAATACATTCAGTATGTTGTGCCTGTCATTCCAGAAGCACTTCTACATCTACAGCTTACTGCTCAACACCTACAGACGAGGGGAATCCCAGGCACTGCGCTCCTGGTGCTGTATGTTCACTACAGGCGTTCACACCACGAGCAGCACCCAGCTGCTAAGGATGCTGATGCTGATACAACCACGAGTGAGCTGCCCTCATCTGAACTGCCAGGAGGTGCTCAAGTCCAAATCAGAGTGTGCTGCCAGAGGGCAGAGCTCCTTCGGGTCAGGGCAGGACCCAGAGCTGAGCCCTGCAGTGAGGATGTGCCATCACACCTATGACACCTCCCCAGAGCTGCGCAGAGCAATGAGTACACTCCCAGGATAAAGGTCTCAACCCGTTCTCATCACATCAGCCACGTCTACAATCAAGAAGGGGAAAAAGAAACAACCCAACTTTTTGGCATTAGATACACTTGACTCGGTTGCGGAACCATTTGGAAACGTTTTCCCTTAAAATAACAAATAAATAAATAGGGGTGGTTACCAAAACATTTGTGCGACACAGACCTTCTGCAGCACACGTACATTCACACCCTCACCATAGTGCAAAGCTGCTGTGGGCACCAACACCCCACAATGCACAGATGCAGACACCCAGAGCCCCTCAGAGCCCTTTGGATGCGATGCACACGAAGCCACAAAAAGGGCACGATGGGTGGAGGGCAAATGGGGTGGTCAACAACAGTGGCAAAACAGCTCCTTTAAGCTCAGTGCCTCTTGGGTTCCCCTCACATAACCTTCAGTACAGAACCTGAGTGCCTGGGTTTATCTGTTCCTCTTGTTTAGTTGCTGTGAAGTGAGTGGATAGACGTCCAGAAGATGGCTTGACTTCATTTTGATCCTCAATCATCAACACCCAACTCCTCCTGAACGTGTTGCTGTAACTTCAGAACTGGGGGAAATGTACACTTTCCTGGATCAGCATCTGTCAGAAAAGAAGTGATGAGCAGGACTGCTGTCTGCTTGAGCCAAGATAGGAAACTGATAACACGAGGTTGCTAAAAATCCACCTAAAAAGAGCAACAGTACTGGCAAACTGCTGTTCTAACAGAAGTGAGTTTATCAGATATGACAAATAATATGAGTTAGTAAAAGACAGCAATAATAGAGAGTGTCTGCATCTCACCTTTCCTTTCTTTCCCCCTGTTTTGTTTTGTTTCCCTCACTAGACAGCATGACTTCAAGCCATCACAACCAAACAAGTCCCCAGGTGGTGTTTTCATACAAAGGTATTAAATTGCTGAAACCTTTAGTAAAAACAAATAACTTCAGTCCCTTCAGAGCTGTGGGACAAGAAAGGGTTATAAAGCCCACAGCAGTCAGAACAGGCAGTTTAACCAATGGGTCTCTGTCCTTTTGGAAGCTCCAGGAAGGCTTCCTACTGAATAACCCAAAAACCAGACTGCTTGTGTTGCCACTATTGTTTCGCACCCCAGCAAGTGTTTGGAGATACACACAGGAAAGAAACAACACACAGAGAGCACCTCCAACAAGAGAAGGATACAAAATAAGTGGAAAATGTCCAATTGGAGCAACTTGCCTCAACCAGGTATGCAAAGCACTGAACTCTACTTGAATGGATTTGGGAAGTAAGAGCTGGAACACCACTACCACGAACACACACACACACACACAACAGCTACGAAGAAGCAGGGCTTTTTGTCAGCTCGGGGTGATCACTTCCAACCAAGCTGTCCTGGATACCTGAAAGCAGTTTAAGACAAGAGGGCCACAGACCAACTGTTTTAACCCTGCTGTGGCAGTTTGTTGGCGCCGTGAAGGTCAGCGAGCCTTTGGTCAAAAGAAGGGGAAATTACAGGGCAAATTCCAGGCAGTACATTCCACCCTTCTCTGCTTATCTCAACTGACAAAAGAACGCTGCTTCTGAACAGAATAACAACGTAGCTGCTTGTTTCAACACACACACAGGCACACAGTAAACAGAGTTCTGTTCTTGGTTCCTCGGTTGGACGCGGTGCAGCACAGTGGCTCCTTCCAACACCAGCTGCAGGACAGCTAAGCCGAGCGCCAGATGAGTCCGTTCTTATCAGGCTCGAGAAAGTTCTCAATCAGAGCTTCCACGAGCTTCTGACGCTCTTCTTCCAGCACAGATCTGTCACTGGAAGAGAACAGAGAGATGTCAGAGGTCTGAGGAACATCAGGACTCGAAAAATAACCAAATGAAAAGCAAGAGCTGAGGGCGATGGATTTGCTGCATACAAAGCATTTCATCTGAGCTGTATGCCTGCAGCAGTTCAACAATATGAGGATGCTTCAGCATGTGACAAATACTGGATTCCCTCTCCACTGGGAGGTGATTGTCCCTCTCTGCTCTGCTCTTGTGAGGCCCCATCTGCAGCACTGCGTCCAGGGCTGGAGCCCCCAGCACAAGAAAGACAGGGAGCTGTTGGAGAGGGTCCAGAGGAGCCACAAAGATGAGCAGAGGGCTGCAGCACCTCCCTACAAAGACAGGCTGAGGGAGCTGGGCTTGTTCAGCATGGAGAAGAGAAGCTGCGGGGTGACCTCAGTGCAGCCTGCAGTGCCTCAAGGGAGCCTGCAGACAGGAGGGGAGTCAGCTCTGTGAAAGGGGAGATGGCAGCAGGACAAGGGGAAATGGTTTGGAGTTGAGGGAGGGCAGCTGGAGGTTGGATGTCAGGGGGAAGTTGTTTAGAGAGAGAGTGGTGAGGTGCTGGAACAGCTGCCCAGAGAAGCTGTGATGCCCCGTCCATCCCTGGAGGTGTTCAAGGCCAGGTTGGATGGGGCCCTGGGCAGCCTGGGCTGCTATGAAATGTGGAGGTTGGAGGCCCTGCCTGCAGTAGGGAGCTGGAGCTTCGTGATCCTTGAGGTCCCTTCCAACCAGGGCCATTCTATGATTCTGTGTGATTTGCTTTGCTGTATTTCCTATTCGTGGGTCCAGAGGAGGCCACTGAGATGAGCAGAGGGCTGGAGCAGCTCTGCTGTGAGGAAAGGCTGAGGAAACTGGGCTTGTTTAGCTTGGAGAAGAGAAGACTGCAGGGAGACCTCATGGTGGCCTTCCAGTGCTTGAAGGGAGCGGATAAACAGGAGGAGAGGCTTAAACAGGAGGGGGAATGGCTGTGTGTGAGGGTGGGTGGTGACAGGACAAGGGGAATGGCTTGAAAGTGAGACAGGGGAGGTTTGGGTTGGATGTGAGGAGGAAGTTTTGGAGGCAGAGGGTGGTGAGGCACTGGCACAGGTTGCCCAAGGAGGCTGTGGATGCCCCATCCCTGCAGGCATTTAAGGCCAGGCTGGATGTGGCTCTGGGCAGCCTGGGCTGCTGCTTGGCGACCTGCACACAGCAGGGCTTGGAGCTGGATGAGTGCTGTGCTCCTTTGCAACCCAGGCCATTCAATGGTTCTATAATTCTATCACTGCTTGCTTTAACAGGCTACTTCCTGGTAAGGAGTACTGCAAAATTAATTTGAACAGGGGGAAAAAATGGCCACTAGAGGTCAATCGTGGTTCTAGAATGAATGGCTACAAAAAACGATGCAAGACTGGCAAAACATGGGTTATACACTGCTGAAAAAGTCAGAATTGCTCCGAATAGAAGAGGCAGATACCCTCTATGCTCTTCTCTACACAGAGTCCAGCTGTCCTTCAAGGGTATTTTAACTAAACTGCAGTTTAGGAGGGTTGCACTGCCACGCTCCTTTAAAGATGCATTCCCCCTTTCCTACCCTGATGTCTCACTGGAGGAAGAGGAACTCAGTGTTCAAAGAGGCAAAGCAGGCATGTTATTTCCTTCTGCTCTGCTCATGTATGGAGCCTGTTACACAGCACTGACCCTCAGGTCACCCTTCCTTTTAAAAAACACACCTCAAGCTGCTGCTGCAATAGAACTGGCTTTCCCTATGCTCAGCCTTTAAGAATAATCAGTAAGCTGAAACTCAAATACCTGCAAGGCTATTACAGAAAGGAGTGTGTTGTGAAGCAGCTGCAGAGCATTTTGTGCTTTGAAGCTTGAAAGTGCAGTTTTGTGTTCTAGATCATAATTGCTGTTAACCAGTGGTATTATTGCAATGAAAAGGTCACTGTGTTTTTGCTGACCTACCAGAATGAACAGCAAAAGCCTAAATGATGCATCAAAGCATCTCAAGTGCTACTCTCTCAACTACTCCAGCCCTCACATGTTAAGCTTAAGTTAAGGGCAGTATTTCTTTACTTCTTCCTTGCTGATTGTCTCAACCAGATCCTACTTTTCATCAGAGGGTACCTTGCTTACTTTCAGGTTCATGGAAGCTGAATGGAGAACTTCCATGCCCACAAATACACTATGTATTCACAGAGCAGACAACCAACAAGCTTCTACCCAATAAACAGGAGCTTCTGGTAATTGCTGCCATTCAGAAAACTGGAGTGGAGAACTCCAACCCTTCTCTGACCTGCTGTTATTCCCTGCTCAACTCAGGACAGTCTTAAAAGATGGGCTGTGCCTGTGTGAGAAATCCATGGAGAAATCAGCATTTAAAAGAAAATTCAGCATCCTGTGAGAAGCTGTGTAGGCACAGACTCTTGTCTCCACTCACACACTCATTTTAATGGAGTCAAGCCTCTGTTACCCACTGCCTGCCTGAATCTGACCAAAACAAGCAGTGAGAAATAAATTCATCCTCAATTCCTGACAGTGCTGATTCAAAGGCCCCTTTTGTGCTGTTTTCAGTTCTCTGCTGTATCTTAGACTGAGAACCTAAGCTCCTCATCTGCACTTCAACCCTCTAAACGTACCCCCGTGTTTTCTTTACATATATAGATATATTTAATGTTTCTTAACTGGAAGAAGCTGATCCCAGGTGGCTATAAAGAGGAGACAGACATCTAATTACTATCAAGTACCTTGGAGCACCACAGCAGATTCCTAATACAGTAGGAATCCACCTGGATTTGAGCATGCTTGCCAGCGGCAGCATAACTTCATTACATTTTAGCTTACAAAAAAATGAGCAATTAGGTTAATAGATGAACCCTCCTAGAGCAGCAGATGCTTAAAACTCAGTTCTCTGCCTTATCCACTGCAGAGGGGATCTCATGTGAGCAGGAACTGCAACGCTCCAGGCAGTTTAACAGGCTGGGGCAGCGAGGGGTGGCTCAGGACCCTGAGGAGGCAGCAAAGGAATCCATTTCCATGAAGGAATGATGCCTCAGCGCTGCCCTTTCAGCCCAAGGATGCTGTGATGTCTGCACACAGAGCTGCTACTGACCTCTGCTCGGGCAGAGCGCACATCTCTGCGTAGTATTTGATCTTTGGCTCTGTCCCACTCGTCCGAAGGGTGGCAACACAACCATTCTGAAACGTGAAGGTGATCATCTGACTGCTTTTACTCACAGGCAGCACCTACATCAACAAGACAAGATGATTACGGGAGGCCCAACTCACACAAATACGTTGCTTTGGTTTGTGTTTAAATAGAACAACCAATATTTACAGAGCTAAATAAGCATGTCCCGTATATCCAGCAGCCGGGGCAATAAGCTAGAACAAGTCATTGCAGCCTAACAGATAGAACCACCCTCTGGAGCAGTATTTTAGGATAACTGGGCTGTTTTTTACTCCCATGGACATTCCAACTTCTGGAAACCTGCTAGATGGCAGAAGAGTTGCGGGAGCACCAAAGTCACCCCAGCTAATAAAGTTCATTGTGGATGCCCCATCCCTGCAGGCATTCAAGGCCAGGCTGGATGTGGCTCTGGGCAGCCTGGGCTGCTGGTTGGTGACCCTGCACACAGCAGGGGGTTGGAACTGGATGAGCATTGAGCTCCTTTGCAATCCAGGCCCTGCTATGATTCGATAGGAAAAAGGTAAAACAACAGCAAAGTCATTTCACACTGAAGCATTCTTCTCCCCTATTAAGCCATCTTAGTAGACTGCATTAATTACACTGCCATCTAAGATGCCACAGTACATCTTCCTGCATAGCTGTTGGTGTATTCGACTTTCAATCTCTTCAAAAAGAGGAGCCCTCCTGCAAAATGCTTCGTAACTCACCGACTTCTTGTTGGGCTGGCTGCTGTCATAGCCAGTGGTAATGTCTCGTACGTGCAATATGTTGTAGTCACCACAGAACTTGGGATAAGACTGAGGGCCATCAAAGTTCCGAAGCCTCTCAAATATCCTCTTGATGGTTGGAGGATCGTAGCACAAGAAATAGGAAGTTTTTGATATGTGATATCCGTACCTACAAGGAGATGAGCCTTTTCAGTTAAAACATTCAGAAGTTTTCTGCACATTTGGTATCTAAAGGAAGTCTGTTTGGGGAAAAAAGAAAAGGAACAATGGGAAAATAATACAGTTCTCATAGCTGTGGAACACGTATTTATAAGCAAATCTTTGGGGTCAATTTGATTGCATTGGTCAAAACATCTCGCAGCTCTTTTTAAATTCAGGGTTTCAGGAAGGGTTTCAGCTCCAGAGAAATAAAAGCCAGAGGTTTAGAACAGGACAGAATAGTTCAGTTGGAAGCAACCTACAGTGCTCATCAGCCACTTTAGGGGTAGGCAGATAAGTCAGAGTATATTGATAAGTGTATTGACCAAATGCCTCCTGCACACTGACAGGCACAAGGCATCAATCACCCCTCTAGGAAGCCTGTTCCAATGTTCAGCCACCCACCCTGTAAAGAATTCTTTTCCTGAAGTCCAGCCTGCACCTCCCCTGTTACAGCTTTGTCCAAAATACGAATGAAAAAGGCAACTTACGTTTCATATACCTCTATGAGTTTCTGTGCTAGAGACAGGTTCTTGGTTTCCAGGTAGGCTGCCATCTCAGCTATGACCACAGCTGCACTCACGCCATCTTTATCCAACACTGAGGTGCCACACATGAAGCCTAGAGATAACAAAATGATCGTGGAATACAAAACTGGCACGCTATTACACTGATTTACATGGGTGAAGTTTTACTCCCAGGGAAATGAAAACTGGTTGACATATCCATGCTGTCCTTCAAATTACACAGTGCTCCCTTCCATGAAACCTAGCTAACTTAGGGGTCACAGTGATAGAAAGGCACGTGCTATCATCAATTCATTCCAGTCTGGTAACACCTCTTCTCTGAGGGGATCTTTCATGGCACTAAATGCACTAAATGTATCAGCTGCTTGTTCTGTGCAAGCACAGCAACAGGAATCAAAAGAACTGATACTGATACAGACTTGGTAACAGACATACAGTGCTCCACAGTACTGCCAAGCTGCCTTCTTTCTGAAGGGATTCATCAGCAAGATCTTCATTCCTCACAGTTAGAACCTTCTTGAATTCTATGAATATGGCAGGCAATTGGTACAGGCATAAATGCTCTTCAGTAAGGGCTTCATTTTCAAATGCTATACTGGGTATGAATATGGTATCCTAAAAAGCTGCTCTTCATCTTGCAGAAGCAGAGAATTCCTATAGCTGAAACATTCACTGCACAGTTCCATACCAATGGGTGGTGGTAGCAAGACTGTCAAGGCCAACAGAGCACTCCAGGCTATGTCAGCAGGACTAGATGATCTTTAAAGGTCCCTTCAAACTCTAAGGATTCTATGATTCTATGATTCTATTCACATCAGGCAGCTAGATTTCTCTTTGGCTGCTGGTATAAAGTAGTCTCTTAGGTTTTATTTTACTAGAGGGCATTGCTGGGCTCCTGAAGGACCTGCTATGTTGGTGTAATGCAGCAAGCCCTTAGACCACTGAGTTCTCCCAGAGAGGACTCATAAGACATTACATTGCTTAAGAACAGATCCAGCTTAACCTCAGCTAACAGGCTGTGAAACAACAGCAGTTCAGCAACCAAGACCACACTTTTTAGATACATTCCCCCTGCACAGTTCCCAACAGTGGAAAGTGATACCCAAGACATACCAATAGACTCTTCAAAGGCAAAAAGAACTTCTTTCCCGTTATCTAGGAGATCTTTCACTCTGCTTCCAATCCATTTGAAGCCGGGGAGTGTTTCCTGAAATAGGAAAAATAAAACAGATTGCATTGCATTCCAATTCTTCACCACTTAATTTCGAGTCGAGCAATAAAGTGCAGCTGCTCCTCTTTCCACCTCCAGGACTTTTCCTGGAATTGGAACCCTGTGTGTCAGACAGGAGGGTTCAGAAGAAAAAGGAGGCATCAGATTGAAAATGCGAGAGGGGAAAAAGAAAAGGTGATGGATTCAGGATTTTAGGGTCAATGGGGAAGGCTGACACAGAATCAACACAGTGAAGCTAAAGAATGCTTTTCTTGACATCTTTTTCCTGAATTCCTAATTCAGTAATTGATCAACAGAACAGAGGTGGTAAAGACAATCATTAGACAAGTCTGGGATTCTGCACAGCATATGAATCTAAGGCAAAGTGTCAGATGAGTACTGCAATGGACCTGAATGTGGAGTTGAAGAATTAAGTGTGCTTGAGAGACTCTGGTTCTCCCTGAGATAAGAGATCTTTCTTCTTGTTGTGCTTATGTGATGAGACAGTCACAGAAAGGAAATGTTACAGACATCATAAGCAGTGGTGTTGGGAGATGGGAGGGAAAAGTGCTGCCTGTGTTTTTACAGTTGGGTGGATGATCTTGGAGGTCTTTTCCAACCTTAGTGACTCTATGATTCTATGAATCAAACAGAGGCAGTCAACATTTTAGCAGCTGTTCTTAGAGAAAAGGAAAGCACAGAGAGGGGAAACTTTCAGAGAGACCACAGACTTCTATAAATTCCTACCTATTTTCCAGGCAAATTTTCAAGAAACGTGAACAGTATTTAGTGAGATAATGAAATTCACTACAAGGCAGCAGAACTCAAACACATCCTTAATGGAACGTGAAAGATCTTAATGGAAGAGCTCCTCTGTTACAATCTGAACTGGGGGAATGGCTTTAAAGTGAGACAGGGGAGGTTTGGGTTGGATGTGAGGAGGAAGTTTTGGAGGCAGAGGGTGGTGAGGCACTGGCACAGGTTGCCCAAGGAGGCTGTGGATGCCCCATCCCTGCAGGCATTCAAGGCCAGGCTGGATGTGGCTCTGGGCAGCCTGGGCTGCTGCTTGGCGACCTGCACACAGCAGGGATTGGAGCTGGATGAGCACTGTGCTCCTTTGCAACCCAGGCCACTCAATGGTTCTATAATTCTATCACTGCTTGCTTTAATAGGCTACTTCCTGGTAAAGACTACTCTAAAATTAATTTGAACAGAGGGCAAAAATTGGATGGGGCCCTGGGCAGCCTGGGCTGCTATGAAATGGGGAGGTTGGTGGCCCAGCCTGTGGGGTGGGGGGGGTTGAAGCTTCGTGATCCTTGAGGTCCCTTCCAACCCAAGGCATTCTGTGATTCTATGATTCTGTGATCAGGTTTTCCTCTGCAAGATGACATCAGTAAAAGCCCTGGCTTACTTCAAAGTTGAATCCTTCTTTAAGTGCAATTGCTCTCAAAATTTTCGAGGAAACCGTGGTCGCAAGCATGTAAACATTCTTCACATCAGCATCTTTGGAGCAATTTTCCTTCCAGCGAGAAAACATCCACCAACCAAACAACGCCGCCATCTCGTTGCCAGTGAACACCTTCCAGCAGCCACTGCAGACAGCACAGAAAAGAGCTCTTTCAGGTTTCCCAGGAAGATTCAGGCAGGGGGAGACATTTTCTGCAGTCACTGCAACAACAGGAGTCTGAGCACACTACTGACAAGCTGCTCTATACAAAGCCACCCTAGCAAGAGGACTCACATCTCGATGATTTACAAGCCCACTGCATTCAGCCAGCAAGCAAAGGTACTCATTTAGTTACCTTAGTATCAACTTCCCAGTAGCTTAGGAGCTTACAATTTATCAGTATAGCAATCTCTACGGTCTACACATTGCAGTCGGGCACTGCCCGAACAACAGAAATTACTACTTACACAATTAGCAGAATTTTGGCCTGTTAGTGGAAGAAAAATAATTTCTACTCAATATAAAGAAGACAGGAAGCAAAAAACAAGACACCACAACAGCTAGCTCTCCCAAGGCAGTATTTATTTGCCTAGTCTATGAGAAAAAAGTAGATGTCAGGGTGGTGAGGCACTGGCACAGGTTGCCCAAGGAGGCTGTGGATGCCCCATCCCTGCAGGCATTCAAGGCCAGGCTGGATGTGGCTCTGGGCAGCCTGGGCTGCTGGTTGGCGACCTTGGACAAAGCAGGGGGTTGGAACTGGATGAGCGCTGTGCTTCTTTGCAATCCAGGCCATTCTATGATTCTATCATTCTGTGAAAATACCCACAGAGCTAAGTCACAACAGGAAGGTGTGCCTTTAAGGTGCTTGTCTTTGGGGCACAGCAATTTTCACAACCTATTCTATTTATTCTACCATGAAGAAATAAAACAGAAGGTCCCCTTACTTACTTCTGCTGCTCTGCCACTGCCAGTCTGTCTGCATCAGGATCAGTGGCCACGACTACTTTAGCATTTTCCCTCTCTGCAAGCCTCAGTGACAACTCCTAGTGGGAGAAGAGTGGGGGGAAAAAATCACAGAATCAAATAAAGGGAACCAAATCACAGAACCAAAATCAGGACAAGGGGAAATGGTTTGGAGTTGAGGGAGGGCAGCTGGAGGTTGGATGTCAGGGGGAAGTTGTTTAGAGAGAGAGTGGTGAGGTGCTGGAACAGCTGCCCAGAGAGGCTGTGATGCCCCGTCCATCCCTGGAGGTGTTCAAGGCCAGGTTGGATGGGGCCCTGGGCAGCCTGGGCTGCTGTGAGATGGGGAGGTTGGTGGCCCTGTATTGGTGGGGGGTTGGAGCTTTGTGATCCTTGGGATCCCTTCCCACCCAACCATTCTGTGATTCTGTAAATGCATTCTTGCTCTTAAGTTACACATTACATGCAAAAACAACCCCAAGATCTCATACAGATGGCTGATAAGTTTAACACAGCTCAAAGCCTGGTACTCTCTGTGCCTTCCCCAATTTGTTTTTCATCAGGGTATCTGATATCCTTTAAATGAGGATTAAAATTAAATTAGGATAAATTAAAATTAAAAGGATAAATTATCCTTTAAATGAAGGACTGTCCACAAGAACACATAAATGAGACAGAGCAGAAAATGAAATACCAGCACAGATTCTCCTTCTTCAGGATTTGGGCATTTGACAGTAGAGAAATCTGGATCTGGATCTTTCTGTTCAGGTACAGGAATGGGAGGTTGAAAGCCAAATGCCTTGAAAGCCCATTGCACGTAGTCATGTCCAACTCCATGAAATGAGGTGTGAACAAACTTCAGATTTGTCTGCATGTTTAGCTCCCTGATAAGGAAAGAAGAAATTCAGTAAGGCTGCAGTTACTTTGCAAGACTATTTTTATGTTGGAAAGCACAAACTAAAGAAAAGGCAGTGACACTTGATCCTATTTGGCTAGTTTCTACAATAATTTCAGTGAAAAAATTAGTTTTGCTAGAAACTGCTGCTTTTGAGTTTCTCATCCCTTAATGCAAGATATTCACCTACTGCTGAGCTGGCTGAAAATCCCTCAAGGATGAGCCATCCTTTTCTGCATCAAACTCCTTCCACCATCCTGAGGATCTTACTCCAGCTCTATCTCATCCTCCTCCTCCTCCTTTTACTCACCTCTGTCCCAACTAACATTTAAACTTATCCATCCCATTCCACTTCATGCACCTTCACTCTGAATCACTGCATTTTCTTCGGAATCCTTTCAGCATTAAATAAAACTGTTCACATCAGGGTGAGCTATTGTAGCCTCGTGTTCCAAGGCAGTGACCAGACTTGTGCCTGAAGTTGGGTGCTTTACTGTCCTTACGTAGGGTTCAGGCCTAAAGAAGACGACCATTTAATGTAATGACACATCAGGGAAGGGATGGGGTGAGGCAGAATGGGGACTGAAGATTCCTCCCAGCAGGAGGAGGACAGGACAACAACCTCAGGCAGGCAGTGATGTTTGCGGCAGAGCAGAGGGCTCAGCTTCTGTGAACCACAAAGACTTAAAAACATCATTTAAGAACATTTCATTCCATACTACACCTGTGGTAGCAGATCTTTTTCAGATCCTCCATATAAGAGTCACAGATTTTCTTCAGAGGATCCTGCCTAAGAGGACTGGTGTCTACAAGGTTCTCGTTCCAGGAGCCATTCCACGGTTCAACGCACTCCTCTATGCATTTTATGATTTCCTTATCATGAGGGGATTTGATCTGAGCTCCATTTTCCCAATAGACCTGGTAGGAGTTTAAGGAAAACACGACACAATTTACTTACAAAGACTGTTGACTTCATAAATACTCTTAGCTATAGGATTCCACACAGTCTGCTTCAGACTGGCCCAGCTCTTGGATAGCACAAGGGGGAATGGTTTTAAAGTGAGACAGGGGAGGTTTAGGTTGGATGTGAGGAGGAAGGTTTTGAGCCAGAGGGTGGTGAGGCACTGGCACAGGTTGCCCAAGGAGGCTGTGGATGCCCCATCCCTGCAGGCATTCAAGGCCAGGCTGGATGTGGCTCTGGGCAGCCTGGGCTGCTGCTTGGCGACCTGCACACAGCAGGGCTTGGAGCTGGATGAGCGCTGTGCTCCTTTGCAGCCCAGGCCGTTCTGTCATTCTGTGATCATCTGGAATCCCAGTTTATGACTGCAGTCACAAAACAATCACTTTTAAACAAAATGATCTTTTATTCAGACAAAGTTGTTCAGTTGCAACGACTGAAATCATCAGCACATGAGAAATTCAGACTGGAAAACGCACCACGCTGCACAAAGTGAAGCAGAATAGAAGCACTGCCTTCTGCACAGCCTGTCATTCCTTCAGAATCATAGAATCATAGAATCACCAAGGTTGGAAAAGACCTAAAAGATCACCCAGTCCAACCGTTCACCTATTCCCAATAGCTCCCACTAAACCATGTCCCTCAACACAACATCCAGCCTTGCCTTGAACACCCCCAGGCTCGGTGACTCCACCACCTCCCTGGGCATCCATTGCAGTGCCTGACCACCCTTTCTGAAAAGTAATACTTCCTCATGTCCAGCCTGAATCTCCCCTGCTGTAGCTTGAAGCCGTTCCCTCTGCTCCTATCACTGATGACACGAGAGCAGAGGCCGACCCCCAGCTCCCTGCAGCCTCCCTTCAGGAAGTTACAGAGAGCAGTGAGGTCTCCCCTGAGCCTCCTCTTCTCCAGGCTGAACATTCCCAGCTCCTTCAGCCTCTCCTCATCAGCCCTGTGTTCCAGACCCCTCACCAGTTTTGTTGCCCTCCTTTGAACACGTTCCAGGGCCTCAATATCTTTCTTGCAGTGAGGGGCCCAAAACTGGACACAGCACTCGAGGTGCGGCCTCACCAGAGCTGAGTACAGGGGAAAAAAAGCAGCACAACTTGTTTCTGAAGTCGAAGCAGAATAGATAAGCACTGTGCCAAGGTGCCTTTTTCCCACAACTGAACAACTGTAATCTTTCAGCTAAAAATGCTACCAAACCTGAGCTAAAAAAAAATGTCACTGTTGCAGACTGATTCAGATGCCTGTTTTCCCATAGTTTGTTTCCAACAGCACGGCTGCCTTCTCTGTGCAGACTTTCTCCTCAGACCATCCTGTCCCTCTTTTGATGGTACTTATTATCTCCAAAAGCACAATCTTGTCAAGCTGTCCAAAACCTTCCCAAGTTGCTGGTGGGTGATATACTGAAGATGTAACAGTTTTTGTGCAAGACTAGAAAAACAAAGAAGTAAAATACTTTGCCTCTAAAGACAGAGATGTGATAGCTTCTCAGTAAGCTAACAGCTTGGAAAACTGGCATTGCTTGTTACATCCAAGCCATGCAAATACTGAAGTAGACACAGGACACGTGCAGTGCAGTCACCTGCAGGAGCTCTCTGTACGCAGACTGTTTCCCTATTATTGCCATTCCTCACCAAGCTGCTACTGAGCAGAAGGCTGATTTTAATTCAAGTGTAGAATTCAGTTTAGATTCTTAAAAAGCTAAGCAATGAAATCATGTGCTATTTGTTATGATGGGTGGGTTTGCTCTTCCAGGCTTTGAGCATAAAGCCACCTACCTGTCTGTCACTGCCCAGCTAACACAGTCTTGCAGGCAGCACACAGAGCTTTATTAATCAGCAATAAACTGCTCTCTCCTGCTGTGTTTGGACACGGTTAGTGGGCATGGTGAGGACAGGTTGACAGTTGGACTCGATGATCTTAGGGATCTCCTCCAACCTTAATGATTCCACAGTTCTGATTCATGTAACTTCTAGCTCCGTTTTAAATTTGTTTTTAAACCTAAGAGGTGAGCAGATAATAAAGGGCCGAAGCATCCTCCCAGCTGCTGATTTGACCCTATGGAACGTCACAATCCATTTGTGCTCAAGGCACACAGGTTTTAATGGTCTTTAGTTCCAGTTTCAGATGAAAACGCGTGTCATTCAGAAGGTTACAGAAGGATGAGTTACTTGGGATCACATTTCTTTCTAACGTGCACACACAAATATTTCAGAAGAAGACAAGATTCCCCCCAGCACATTGAAGGTATGCAAGTAACACGGAAAGCAGCTGGCTGCAATGTGCTACAAGCTTCAGGGCTAAGCCTTACCTTGTACCCATTGTCCTCCTTCCTGTTGTGGGACGCTGTGATCATTACACCAGCCACAGCTTTGAGCTGCTGAACAGCATAGGGCTAAAAAAGAAACCCAGAAATGGTGACTTACCCAAGCATTCTGCAGCTGGCAGAAGGATGGTATGTTATTAGGACAGTTATTAGGATGCTAGAGGAGAAATAGCTCAACATCCACCAGCTTATTTGAAAGAGGTATAAACAAATGCTCATCAATCTGCTCTCTGAAGCTGGGAGCAGAGAGAAAGCTTGTTCAGAACAGTGCTGTTTTGTTGCGTGGCAACATTATTCCCAACTCCACAAACGCCACTGCTAAGTGGCCAACAGCCATTTAATGAAGAAAGCCTACATTTAGGTTACTCCAGTACTGAGAAAGCAAAAGAAAATGAAAAGAAGACGATGACTCACCACAAAGGGCGTAGGGACATACGTTGAAAAGAAGTATACAGGTACATCTTTAGCCAGCAGGACTGCTGCAGTGAGCTTTGCAAGTCTACCAATGACACGAAACAGAAAATATTCAGTCAACCCAACTCCCACGACAGTCCAACAGCCATAGGGCATTACTCTCATTTTCATTTTGCTTGTTTCTTAAATCCTTGTACTGTTTTGTTTTCCCTACATTTCATACAGTCAGTGTAACCATTTTTGGGCTGTAGAATTGGACAGA
The DNA here is from genome assembly GCF_019232065.1 of Centrocercus urophasianus. Taxonomy (NCBI): domain Eukaryota; kingdom Metazoa; phylum Chordata; class Aves; order Galliformes; family Phasianidae; genus Centrocercus; species Centrocercus urophasianus. The sequence goes on from NW_024885451.1 coordinate 23,343, forward strand.
GCACTTTCATTTGCTGCTCGAAGGGCATAAGGCACTTCAGTCATGTGAATAAAGCAATGATATCAAGAAAAGATACGGAGCCTTCTGGAGTGGGACTTGTCCTTAATTCAAGGACCAAAGCGAGCTCCCAAAAACATGAAAGTGCCAAATCCAGAAACAGAGTCAGTATTTTTAAACCTTGCCTTTGTATGAAACTCGTCCTCCCAAGAAGCAGGGAAACTCATTTTCTTTTACAGAGCAGTTTGATATGAAGCTGCTCTTTTCAAGGCAGCTCAGGAATTAACAACAGGAACTCTTTGTCAGGGGAAAAACCAATGAGAGATTAAATTTCACACATCTTTGCTCTCTTATTTTTACAAGCAAGCATTAAGCATTGCTTCCATACCTTCCCATGATGAATAAACATTTCAGGTACTCAGAATTTCACTATAGTTTTTACTAAATGAAACCTGATATCACAGAAAGGAATTTGAAAGCTAAACTTCTAGCTGAAGGCACTGAAATTTTGCTCCTGTAACACAACAGCATACATCAGCTTCATTATGGGATACCATCAGGAGAGCTGCCATCTCCTTTGACAGTGGAAATGAGGCAAGAAAAACACAGCATCACTCACACAGTGTGGGGTGAGCAGGCTGACTGGACTGACGGCCCTCTTTGGGGGAGGTTCAGCTTGAGTTTAGAACTATTCTAAGAACATGTCAGCTCAAGGGGAAGAAGGAAACACAACAGAGAAACGTTTGCTCCTTCAGCATCTGAAACAAGGAGACTGTGCTGCATCTAGTCTGAATTCCATGTTGGTGTGGCTGAGAAGGAACGTTTTTAGTCCTGCAGAGAAGCACCTGGGGGTCCTGGGGATGAAAAACTGAACATGAGCCAGCAGTGCTCCGGCAGCTCAGGAATGGGATCCTGGGCTCCATCAGCAGAGGGGTGGCCAGCAGGGACAG
>NW_024885452.1:0-14286 GCF_019232065.1 Centrocercus urophasianus
AAAGCAGGTAAAAAGGTACTGTGAGCCTCATTCCATCCACACACAGATAAGATGTAATTATTAACAATTGATAATACTGACTTTCAGGTTATGACAAGACATGGTGATGCGGAGGTTTTTTTACTTACAGATGGTCAAGGATTAGATCTGTGCAGAATTTCAGAACACGTACTCATCTGTTGATTTCACAACTTCCCATTGTATCCCAAGCATTCTATGACTAAAAGACAGATTGCTTGGTTTGTACTGGAGTTTAATTCATTGTAGAAACACCAAGGTTGGAAAAGACCTTCAAGATCGATCTCAGTCTCATTTTGGAGCTAGTGTTGCAGTCTTGACATGCTTGGATGATGTCAGACAGCTGTATGGGCAGTCCCCATGCTCTAGCAGCTGCCCACATTGTCTTTAGTCCCGCATGCCGTAGCTTCTGATGTAACCAACGGGTGATGTTCTCAGATGGTGGATTCTCAATCCATCAAACTTGGGCCAGTGTGTCCACTTTGTCATTTCCCAGTTATTGTCGGGGTTGGTGACCAGAAACATGGTAGACATGTACAGTCCTGTGTTTAACAGCATTCCGTATGTCTAACCACATGTCTTTGCCCCAGATCGGTTGGGCGTGAATAGTCCATTCCTGGGTGGTCCACTGTGCAATCCAAAGAGTGAGCCCCCGGTACACAGCCCAACTATCTGTGCAGATATTCAGGATTCCATCATCGGGCTCCTTGGTTATAACCATCCACATGGCTCGTAGTCCTGCCCATTGGCTGCTCTGGCCATCTCCCTCGTCAAACCAGGCTGTTTCAGTGGAGGGATGGTACGCTATTGCTCTCAACTGGCTCGGGTTGCCCTTGCTGGACCCATCTGTGTACCAGGCATCTTCAGGGACAGGATATTTCCCCTCCTGAATGAGACTCTTCTCCGGTGGAGCAACCAGTATTTCTTTTGCTGCATCACTGGGATACGTCACTGGGCCTAGGATTTTCTGAACTTCTTTTGGTGGTGATGAAGACAGACTACTACTCTGGCTGAGATAGGCGACCCATCGTGCCACTGTTGGCTCCTCGGCAAGCCCTGTCTTAGGAATGTGGGTCTGATGTTTTACCAACCCTGAATCGGCAAGGAGGTCATAACTATGATTTCAGCTGTTTGGGTTATCGGCTCTACCCTCTGTAATGTGGAGTAGGAAACCAATAACTGATTTTTCAATCATAGTGTATCTTTCTTCTGCTAAATGCCAGACCTGAGACCAGAATCCAATTCTGGCATCTAAACAGAACTCTGAGATTGCTCCAGGCCACAGCCAAAGCCGTCCTGAGTGACATGAATGTCCAACTCGGCTGGGAGGGTAGGATCAAATATACCCAGTGCCTGGGCTTGTTTAACTGCCAGTTTTGCCTGTTGAAAAGCAAAGTCCAGTTCCTTTCTCCCCAGTCCCATAGTTGCCCCTTTTGTGTAAGTCTGTAGAGCAGCTGCCTAAATGAGGTATAAAGGTGTGCCAATATCCCAATGTACCTGAAAGCTCCTGCAGCTGCTTTGGTGTTGTAGGGACTGGGAAAGCCGGCACCTTATCTATTAGAGCACTGGGTAGTACTTTGGTCCTTCCTGACCAAACTACCCTCAGGACCTTGCAGGCCTGGACCTTGCACCTTCTGAGGATTTGTAGCCCATCCTTTCTTACAGATAGGTAGTTAATGAATCTGCTGTCTGTCCTACCGCCTCCAGTGAGTGGGATGTCAACAGGAGATCTTCAGTATAACGATACAAGTTAGCATTACTGGGTTTTCTCCAATTGCCAGGTCACGGGCCACTAGAATATGGCGAATGCACGTACTTCTGTGGCAGGACCTGAAAGGTCCACTGCCTGCCTCCCCGTGTAAACGCAAACTGATCTTGCGATTCTTCAGCAGCTGGAATACTGAAGAACACACTTGCTAACTCTGGGACACAATGGTAGGATTTTATCTCCCTGCATAGGGAGGGTTTGGTTCCTCTATCCAGGGAACTACGCGATAACAGAGCAGCCCGGCAGCTCTTGTGAGAGTGGCTGACGTGAAGTGTGCATTGCCAGGGCAATGGCTCTGCATCCATGCCCCTTGCCTTGAAAAAGCCTAAGGGAGATGGAAAGGAGGAGTCGGGCTGTGAGCATCACGTGGGCTGTTTTAACGAAGAGAAACCGTAAGCCACCTATTTGCACGACTACACAGGGAGGCGGGGTGTTATCTCGCTGTGAAGAAAGTGAGTGGAGACTCAGACAGAAAGCATGAATGTCCATGCCACAGTTCAAGTCTCAGGCTGCAGAGGATGCCTGGCCCTGTCACTGCTACAGGAGGGCAACTTGTGTGAGGTGTGAGCAGGTGGGTGATCTGCTCAGCATGGTGGAAGAGCTAAAAGAGGCAGTAGAAAAGCTGAGAAGCATCTGGGACTGTGGGAAGGGGATCGATTGGTGGAGTCACACTCTGCCCTCCCTACAGGAAGGGTGTGGAGGAGATGCTCTTCAAGCAGTGGTGGAAGAAGCAACCTCAAAGAGAGCGAGAGATGCAAACAAGTCCCTGTTCGAGGCATCAAGCCAACTGCCCCTCAACCTGTCCCACCTTCCCAGGTGCCCCTACATAACAGCTATGAGGCTCTGCAGCTGGAGGGGCTGGGGGATGTGGATGTCAGTGAAAGTCTATCCGTGCAGGAGAGGTTGCCCAAGGCTAGTCAGTCTGCACCCCGTTTTGCTACAGCTTCAGTCAGGAAAAAAAGGAGGGCTGTTGTCATAGGGGACTTCCTTCTGAGGGCCCAATACGCTGCTGAGATCTGTCCCACAGGGAGCTAGGTGTGTTGCCTGCCTGGTGCCTGGATGAGAGATGTTGCCAGGAACATCCCTCGCCTGGTTAAGCCCTCTGATTATTATCCATTACTGGTTTTCCACATTGGAAATGAAGAGTGTCAACAGTTTATGGGCTGGTCCGGCCCAGTTCCGTGACCAGCAGGGCGGAGGGATCTGCGGATCCACGCCTCTGGAAAAGGGGAAGCAGGGGACCCCAAAATACTTGAAAACAACAGCACTAATCTGAGGTGGAACAAATGATTTTACTAAATATAGTATTAGTAAAATACAGTGAGAGAGAGAGAGTCTGTTTGAATTGTATAGACCTCACCACAATGCTGGGGTGAGAAGTGCAGTCCAGTTGAGTGACTGAAGTACAGACACCGAAGTGCAGATGGCGAAGAGCAGGCGAAGAAGAAGAAATCAGGTGACCTTGCATGGAGTTATATCCCCTTGCTGACCGCAAAGCCTCCTGGGGAAATGTAGTTCTTCTCCGTCGGACGAACATTTGGCAGATATCAAACCCCACCCCCAGTGCATTACATGATGTTATGGTGTGGAATACTGATGACCAAAAATCATGAAGCCATGACAAAGAGGTAGGCAAAAGAAGTTCTCGGGTGATCAAAAGGGACTTCAGGGCTCTGGAAGTCTTCTGAAGGGATCAGGAGTGCAAGCTGTGTTCACCTCTGTCCTCGCAGTTGGTGACTGGGATCCGCACAAAAAGAGGAGGGTGGACACGCTGAATGAATGGCTTTGCAAATGGTGTTGTGCTCAGGGCTTTGGTTACTATGGCTTGGGATGCAGCCTTGAGAAAGGAGGAATGCTGACAGCAGATGGGAGTCGACTGACTAGAAGGGCCATAATATTCTTGGGAACAAGGTGGGAAGGCTGCTTACAAGGGCTTTAAACTAGATATGATGGCGGAAGGGGGTGTACTAGGCGACAGAGAAGCATGTGGGAACACTGTTACCTTGGAAGGTGGTAAGGGAAAACCCCAGACTTGTCCTGGAGGTACTAGGGAGGGCTCCTCTAAGAAGGCAACACCTGCTGGGATAGCGGCATAGCGGGGGGCAGACAATCAAGGAGATTCCTGGAGTCTGGTGAGGACAACTTCCTGGTCCAGGTAGCAGATGGACCAAGGCGAGGTGAAGCCTTACTGGACCTGGTGCTCACTAATGCACAGGAGAGCATTAGAGAGGTTAAGATTGGAGGCAGCCTGGGCTGTAGTGACCCAGTGTAATGAGTTGGTGATCTTGAAGAATGCGGGCCTGGCAAAAAGCAGAGCTAGGACCCTGTGCTTTAGGAGAGCAAACTTCCAGCTGCTCAAGGAAGTGCTGAGTGGGATCCCCTGGGAAACTGTCCTTAAGGGCATGGGTACAGAATCATAGAATCATAGAATCATAGAATCACCAAGGTTGGAAAAGACCTAAAAGATCATCCAGTCCAACTGTTCGCCTATTCCCAATAGCTCCCACTAAACCATGTCCCTCAACACAACATCCAGCCTTTCCTTGAACACCCCCAGGCTCGGTGATTCCACCACCTCCCTGTGCAGTCCATTCCAGTGCCTGACCACCCTTTCTGAAAAGTAATACTTCCTCATGTCCAGCCTGAATCTCCCCTGCCGTAGCTTGAAACCATTCCCTCTGGTCCTATCACTAATGACACGAGAGAAGAGGCTGACCCCCCAGCTCACTACAACCTCCCTTCAGGAAGTTATAGAGAGCAATGAGGTCTCCCTTGACCTTCCTCTTCTCCAGGCTGAACATTCCCAGCTCCTTCAGCCTCTCTTCATATGGCCTGTGTTCCAGAACAAAGCTGGCAGCTCTTTCAGGACAGCCTTCTGAGACTGCAACGGCTCTCCATCCTCCAGCAGAAGAAGTCGAGCAGGGGAGGCAGGCGTTCGTCATGGCTGTGCGAGGATCTGCAGCTTAAACTGAGAGAAAAGAGGGAATTGTAGAGAAAGTGGAAGCAGGGTTGTGTATCCTGGGAGGAATACAGGGCTGTTGTCTGTGTGTGTAGAGATAGGATCAGGAAAGCCAAGGTGCAATGGAGCTGAACTTGGCGAGGGAGGTGAAAGATAACAAGAAGGGGTTCTACAGGTACACAGACAGGAGGAGACAGGGCAAGGAGAGCGTTCCCCCTCTGATGAAAGGTAACGTGAAGCTGGCTTCTTCAGACATAGAAGAAGTTGAGGTACTCTATGAGGCACGTACGAGGTAAAGCGGAGATTCGGGAGCATGGCTTCACCAAGGGCAGATCGTGCCTGACCAATCTGGTGGCTTTCTACGATGGATTGATGGCTTCGGTGGATGGGGGAAAGGCGGCAATGTCATCTAGCTGGACTTGTGCAAGGCCTTTGACACGGTCCCTCACCACATCCTTCTCTCTAGATTGGAGAGGTGTGGATTTGAAGAATGGACTGTTTGATGGGTTAGGAATTGGCTGGCTGGACGCAGCCAAAGGGTTGTGACTAATGGTTCTGTATCAGGGTGGAGGCCGGAGACAGGCAGTCCCTCTGGGGTCTGTCTTGGGACTGGTGCACTTCAGCATCTTTGTCAGTGACAGACAATGGCATCGAGTGCAACCTCAGCAAATTTGCAGATGACCCCAAGCTGAGCGGTGCAGTCGATACACTGGAAGAAAGGGAAGCCATCCAGAGGGACCTGGACACGCTGGAGAAGAGCGCCCATGAAAACCTAATGAGGTTTCAATAAGGGCAAGTGCAGGGTGCTGCACTGGAGTCGGGGCAACCCCAGGTATAGAAAAACTGGGGGGGGAAACTCCTTGAGAGCAGCCCTGCGGAGAAGGACTTGGGGGTCCTGATGGATGAGGAGCTGGACATGAGCCAGCTGTGATTCTGTATGAGCCAGATCACAGAATCACAGAATCACCCGGGTTGGAAGGGACCTCAAGGATCATGTAGTTCCAACCCCCCTGCCTAGCAGGGCCACCAAACACACACATTCAGATCAGGTTGCCCAGGACCCCGTCCAACCTGGCCTTAAACACATCCAAGGACGGGGCATCCACAACCTCCCTGGGCAGCCCGTTCCAGGGCCTAACCACTCTCCTTGTAAAGAACTTCCCCCTAACATCCAACCTCAATCTTCCCTCCCTCCCAGATGTGATTCTATAACAGCACTTCACCGGCTCATGGGGAGTTTGGTGTCCACCAGGACCCTCAGGACCTTTTCTGTCAAGCTGCTTTTCAGCTGGATGATTCCCAGCATAGAGGGAGCCATTAGAACCATAGAATCAGAATCACAGAACCGAAAGGTTGGAAATGACCTGCAAGATCTCCTGGTCCAACTGGTGCCATGGAAGCACTGGCTTGCCCAGTTCCTACTGGAAGTACTGCCCTGATTTGTTCTCAACACAGAGTTTCCATTTCAGGTGCAAAACTGTTCAGTTTTGAAGAGAACATTGGCGACAGTCTGATTTGACATGGAGAATTTATTGTTTTCCTGGGTTTTTCTACTTTTTATTAACACATATATTATTCCATAGAAAATTAAAATAATTTCAATTTCTAGATGGCATGCAGTCCTCTATGAGTCCTCTGTGTGACTGCACCAAAGTTCTGCAGTAGTGAACATCTTACACTCATCTCACGTTGAACTGTTCAGTGACATTTCTATGTGTGTCTTTGCATACAGCCAGGGCAGTGGTGTGGGGACAAAATGTGCAATGGGCCATTTTCACTGGGCAGCTGAGTGCAGCTGTGCTGGAGGAGGAAGGTGAAAGTCCCTGTGTGCGTACGTGACATGTGTGCAACACCCCATGAGCTCTGGCCACAGAGTCAGCACAGTCTGGTCCCAGGCTCTTTTCTTGAGGGGAACATGCAGCATGGACTCATTTGTCCTCACAGGGACCATCAATTTGCTCATTCAGAGAGTGGCAGAAGGTCCGGACTGCGAACTTTTGGAATGGTGGGTGACACACCTCTTGCTACGAGTCAAGGTGTGCCTGGGCAAGAAATCACCTACTAGTTTCAGAAGTACCAGACTTGCCTGGTGGGAATAGAGGTGAGCTACGATATTTCATCTGAGTGTCCCAGGAAAAGAAGGCAGCTGATAAAAGTCCCTAGGAACGTGACACTGCACAGACCTCATGAGTGACTGGGGCAATGACAAACCTAGTGGTGGCAGAGAGATCCAGGTCTGAGGGGGAAACTCCAGGAGGTGGCTGGAAGGTGAACCTCTGCAGAAGGCTGGTGAAGAAAAGGAAGAGCTCCATTTTGGCAAGAGTCTCACCAGCACAGATCCTCCGCCCTGCAAAGAAATGCAGAATGGTCTGTAAGAGTCAAGGGGAGCTGTGCTTTTTTTCTTTTCATTCCTTTTTTGTTTTCCAGTTGTGAGGGGCTTTATGTCATCGGGGAGTGAATTCAGAGTCTGAGTCCATGGGTAAAGCTGGGCTATTCAAGTTAGCAGATGTAGGTGGAGAGAGAAGGAGAGGTAACAGCTGGGAAAAGTGTGGCATATCAGCTTCTGTGAGAAAGAGAGAATTGCAGATACCCAGTTCAGAGCCCAAAGAGCAGAATAGAACATACCTGCTGAAAAAGGCATGAAAGCATCCTTCTTTACAAACTTCCCCTCCGAGTTGAGGAAATGCTCCGGGTAGAAGGAGCACGGTTTCTCCCACTGGGTTTTGTCTTGCAGGACAGAGTTGAGCAAGGGGATGACATAGGTTCCCTGCAAACCAAGGTAGAGCAGTGATTGCACTAACAGTGGTGTTGCTGGGAGCGGTGGTGAATGCTGGACTGAAGAAATATAACATATGAACATATGATCATGTTATCACATGAACAGGGCAGCTGCTGCTGAAGTAGCTGTGAGCACCTTGCAGTGAGTGAGCAGCCCTGGATGCAAGGCAGTCTGGAAAGAAAGAGGAGTCCCATTGGAGAGAGAGGGAAGGAAAGAAGTGCTGCTGGTGTCTTACCTTGGGAATGAAATGGCCTTTGATAGTGACATCCATGGTAGTCTCATGAGGCAAGTTCAACGGCAGGATATTAGCAAACCTCTGAATCTCATGCACAACAGCATCTGTGTATGGCATTTTAGTTCGGTGCTCGGTTCTTGGGAGGTTTGACCCGATCACTTGATCTATCTCTTCCTGGACTTTTTCTGAAAAGAGCACATGGATCATACATGCATTGTTCAACTCTCTCTTTCCTCTGCTAGGAATACTGGGATAAGAAGAACTGGCTTTTTACTCAGCCCTGCTTCGGTTCAGGGCAAGGTGACCTGAGGAGAAGAAAGCCACTGAGCGCCCAGTTTCCACTTACTCTGAATTTCAGGGTATTTCATCATGAGCAGAAGGCCCCAGCGCAAAGTGGTGGCTGTGGTATCCATGCCAGCTATGAACAGATTTCTCACGACCTCACTTAAGTTGGCATCATCAAAAAATTTATTGTCCTTTCCATTCTCCTGGAAAAATAACACAATAATTCAATCATCTGGTTAAATAGTCAAGAGGCACTGTTTTAATTTTGGAAAACAGGGGAAAAAGTTCATAGACAAATGTCAGGGAGGAATTAAAAGTGTGAAGGAAGACGAAGTTTTGAGGCAATGCCTTCAGAAGTCTGTATTAAACCGAGTCTTGAAATACTGAGTGCTTGGAGTGATTCTGCTGCCCAGAGGAACAGACAGTCAAGAAAGCAAGGCTTATTTCAGTGTTAACAAGAATACTTTGAAGTAGTTGAAGTTGAAGTATAGGGAACACTCGCAGGGTTTATCCAAGTGAGGAAGTCAAGCTTTCTCTCCCCTGGGCCATGGAGCAGAGCATATCAAAGAATGCATGCATCCATTAAATGAACAATCAATGAACATACAGATGGTATAGTACATCCAGGAGTTTGTCTGATGTAATTAGGATAATAGAGTAAGGAAACGAAAACACACACCCAACCCTGGGCTTGCATAAAAAACTCCAGTGGAGTGTGTCTCCAGAAGAGACGCTCCCCCTGGCAGTGAGTTCTTCAATGGGTCTAGGAGGGGTAGAGCCAGGCTCCTCCCCTTCCTGCAGCAGAGGTGAATTGCCTTCACCTGTGCTCCCATGGATGACTTGGTGTTTGCCTCAGGTGATCAACCCGAGGTTCAGGCTGTGATTCAGCAGCCCCATACAATTGAAAGGGAAGCAAGGTGAAATGAGGAGGCTGCTGGCATTCTGTTACCTCTTTTTGTCTGACAAGACAAGCATCAATGAAGCTCCTCTGGTCATTTCTGTCCAGGACTTTGAGATACTTTGTGAAAGTGTCCTTGATAAAATTGTTGACTTCTTTTACATTCTCAATAAATTTTTGGGGGGCCTTCAGGAAGAATCCAAGGATGGGGAAGGTATTGTACAGCTGTAAGATGCACAGAGGCAGAAGAAGAAAAAGCAGCTACTAAGTAGATGTACCACTATTCAACAGTGCTTATCAACAAAACCCCATACAGAAAATATTATATAGCCTTATAATCTTGTCAGAAAGCACTCTTCACCCATCTCTTCCGCACCCAACTAAGTAAAATTGATAAAATTTACCCCCTCTAATATATAAATCACACTAGCTGATGGCCTAGAAATCCCATATTTATGTGTATGTCTTAGACATAGTTTCCTACCTCTCCACTCTTAGATTTCTCATCCCTCCCTCTCCAGCTTGCTTGGAGTTGGGTGTCTCAAGAGATGTTTACAATTTAAGAGACAGTTGCAGATACTTCCACAGTTTTGACACTGTTCTTTGTATGGGAGATAGGAAATGAAGGGCAACTTCTATCACCTGGGAACACTTTCCTTTTTTTGTGTAGCATGTTCTCCAGTTGTTTTAGATGAAGTGAAGCTACACTCGCCCAGACTAAGAGAAAGCCATATGTAGTACCAAAGGTCTGTTTCCTGCCACTTCAGGATGCATTTGTCAGGTACAGATAGATGAATGTCAGTGATCAGGGGTAGATGCACTGTTATCACTCTGTGTTGTGCATGATTTTGAAGAGAAACATTCAACCAGATCAATTACCGACACTGATGGACTTCCAAAAAGCTTCATATTTTCATTTATCAGTGACACAAGTCTTTTGAAGATGGGGTCTTCGTAGTCAAACCGCTTTCCAAGCAATACGGACACAATGACATTAGCAACAGCAGAATTCATCAGCTCAGTCATCTCAAGGGGCTTCCCTAGCAAAGGAAAAGATGATGCAAACAACACAATCAATGGTTATTGCCATCAATTAAAATGCAACAATAGCGGGTAGAGCCCCATTTCCATCTGGGAAATGATAGGCAGAGAGTTGGCTTGTAAGAAAGATGGAGGGAGATTTTGTAAAAGGGGATGTAGTGATAGGACAAGAAGTAGTGTTTTAACATGGAAACAGGATAGTGGACATAAGGAAGGGATTCTTCACAATGAGGATGATGAGGCAGTGGAGCAGGACGCCTGGAGAAGTAGTGGGTGCCATCACTGGAGGAACTCGAGGCCAGGCTGGATGGAGGTTCTGAGCAACCTGATCTAGTGGAAGGTTTTCCTACATTTCCCAGGCAATCTGGACTAGATCGTCTGTAGAGGTTCCTTGCAACCCAGGCCACTCCATCAGTCTGTGATTCCATTCTAAGTGCTGCTGTTGGTAACTAACCTAGTGACAAATAGCCCTGGATGATGCTGGAGAAATGTATAAAGGAATCTTCTGTCTTCTACTGGAAGGCGCTTTCCAGACATGTGCCTCGACGGGCAATCAATTTTTCAGTCTAGATATGCGCAACCCTGCAATTGCCTTCTACTTTTCTCCCGAGTCCAAGTCTGTCCTTTATGGAGGTGCTGCACGTGGCATAATAAGGCCTTTCCCTCAACTGGACTGTTTTGAATTGAACTCTGTGTTTGTCTTCCAGTGCTTCAATAAAGTCTTCATTTACACACCAGGCAATTGCCAGGTAGAGATACAAGGAGACAGACACAACTCATGTGTACTCATCACAGCACTGATATTGGAGAATGATGTACCTCTTCTTCCTTCATCCTTTGGTATTCCTGAAAATGCTTTCAGAGAAAAGTCAGGTACATGCTATCAAATTAAGAATCTCCCTACCTTTCTGTGACTCAATTACGTCTGCCAGGTATCCGTACTCTTCTACAATATGATCTTCTATGGCCTTCTTTCCCATCCCAAAGTCTCGTAAGGTTGTAAGAGTAAATCTGCGCATCACTTTCCAGTTTTCTCCACGAGCAAATACAACTCCTGAAATGGAAAATTAAAACACATACACAACAATTCAAGCAAAGAGTCTTCATGCATTCTGTGATGGTTTCACACAGATGGACTGCTGAGGTTCATCAGGTTCATCATGCTTCTCTTTCACCTGCGCCTCTTGAAAAGGACGGGGACAGAAAATGTGAGAACGGCCCACTCACCTTTTCCTTTTGCTGTTTCTTCTACGATTGGTATTTTAGGCCTCCCAGCAAATGCATCTGCATGATTCACCAAAGCTTCCTTCACTGTGTCATATCCTGACAGCACCACCACTTTCCTCAGTCCCAGCTGAACTGTGAAGACTGGGCCATACGTTTCAGAAAGCTAGTAGAATGAAAAGAAAGAGGAAGAGGATGATGTCCGGCAAAGCAAAAAGCACTTGTTATTCAGCAGGTTCAATGTTCTTATTCCCACATGGCACTGGCTTTGCATCCGCTGTCCAAAATGTTGGGAATTCATGCTGCAAATGTTGGAGCTTCTGTGATTTAAAGGAATCACAAGAGGATCTGTAATCCTTAATTGGGTATTTGAATAAAAGATTTTCAGTGGGCCTAATAATGTCCACGACACTGATTCTGTCACTCATTGGAAATGCATAGATAACCAAAATGAGATTGATTTCCAAGCTGGTAATACATCAAGGCACGGGAACTGCCAGAAACCCTTATGTTTGCTGTTCATGGCTTTGAGGGATAGCTCAGCAAGGGATGCCCAAATCCTAAAATATCTGACTGCTATACACGATTATCCCAAGAGCCCTGAGTTTCCTGCTACGAGGTACGTAAAAATAAGCAGTGAGGTTTTTGTCCTAGTTTGCTCTGGGAAACCAGAAAGTTTTTCCATCAAGAGAGAGGATCAAAAATTTGTTTGCCAGTTTCCTGGTGACTGAGTCCAGCAAACAGCTTTCAAAAAGCTCTGGTCCCTTCCCTAACTGTTTCAGCAGTCCCTGGTGAAGTTTCTGTAATTATGAGAGATCCGGGATCCCTCTCTTGTTGTTACCCTTGCCTGAAGAGTGCTAACATTTCCTCTGTTCCACAGAGGTAGCTCAGTTTCTCGATAACGTGGTTGCAAGCCAATTGCTCTGCACTACACAGTATCACACAGTAGGGAGAGAAGCCACTGCAAAGAATAATACAGTTGTGTTTGCAATTTCCATGCCTTGAGATCTCTGTATCCCTTTCAAGAAGTCAGTGATGGACTTGGAGTGAGAGCTGTAAGGAAAGGAACAACAGAAGTTACCTGTAGCATTGTCTGGCCAAGTTTCTTCAGGTCCATCATGTGCAGATTTCCAATGATGGGTAAAGGCTGCGGTCCTGGGGGGGAATTTTGCTTGGCTCCTCCAGAAATGCTGTGTTTTCAAACTCAGCAGGAGAATTAGGATGAACAGTAAGCCCACAGGAACAAGGCTGGCCCAATCCATTGCCTTTCAGCAAAAGCTGAACTGAAGAGATGATAATTCAAGCAAGCTCCTACCTGAAGCTCTTTCAAGCAATAATGGCAGTTCTGCACCAAGAGGTGTAGAAGTTGAGGGATGAGCTCCCCTTCTCAGAAATGTTGGAAGTGACAACTCTCCTCAATTTTACCCTCATAAAATACCTACTGGGCAGTACCAAAATACACTAATTTTATGCTCTCCTAGTTATTGTTTAGCGAGTTATCTGTCAATTAGTGTTTTACACTGGTAGAGATATCTGGTGGCATAAATGTATCAAGGACAACTCAAATTCTGTCTTGAACTTTGAAATTGAAATCAGTAGAACATACTGGAGACGCTAAAGAAGTGTGTGTGCCAAAGAGATGCAAGGGTCATTTGTTTCATTTAAATGCTCTGTTCTTTAAAACAATCTTCTTTATAACTCCCAAACTTTCCTCAGGCAACTTAACCCAAGGATCTCTACTTCTTATCATCATAAAATTATATTCACAACTTTTGATACATCCACTGTTTCTTGTTTTCCCTCCAATTTTCCTTCTTTGCCTCCACTCTGCCCAGTTTGATGTCGATAGCCAAGGAAGAGATAAGACTGCCATGTGAGGGACAAAACCTGCAGAATAGACAGAAATCTCTTAGTCTCAACATCCAGTTTTGGTGTGTGTTCTGTAGCTCAGTGAATGGTGCATCCACTGCAGAAAAGCAAAGGTACTTGGGTTTCTGAGCTCAAGAGAGCCACAGCAAACTTTCTTTTAGATGTAGGAGGAGGAAGAAATTCAGACTTGAGCTGTGTTACTTACTTTTGTCATCTGACAGTTTCAAGAAGAATAACAGAGAGAAGAGCCTGTAGGATTATGTCTGGGTTGAAAGCCATGCCTGGGGGATATGGTTACTGAAGAAAGATGGCTGAAGCACAGTCAGTGGCTCACTGTCCTGTTGTAGATCAGAGGCACGTGTTGTCCTTCAGGGTTCAGTACTGGGACTGATGCTCCTCCATATCTTCATCAATGACATCAACAGTGAGACAAAGCGTACTGTCAGCAGTTTGTGGATGATACCAAGCTGTGTGGTGCAGTCAGCACCCACAGAGGATGGGGTGCCATCCAGAGAGATCTAGATAGGCTGAGCAGTGGGCCCAGGTGAACCTCGTGAGGTTCAACTGTACCAGGTGCAAGGATTACACCTGGGTCCCATCAACCTCCAGTACCGTACAAGCTTTGGGATGAATAGATAGAGAACAGCCCTGCTGAAAATGACCGGTGGGCGTTGGCAGTTAAAAGCTGTACATGACCCAGCAATGTGCCATTGCAGCCCAGAAAGCCAGCTGTATCCTGGGCTGCATCCAAACAAGCATGGCCAGCAGGGCAAGGAGCTGATCTGCAGTGAAACACTTGCACGTGTTGCCCAGCGGTGTCGTGCATTCCCTGTACTTGGAGACACCCCAGGTCAGGCTGCACGGCACTCTGAGCTCCTGAAGGAGCTGTGTGTGTCCTTGTTCACTGCAGGGGAGTGGGACCAGAAGGCCTTTCAGGATCCCCTCCCATTCCAATGTTGCTGTGATTACTTATACCTGGCTGGGAGCATGGAAGAGGATCTAGAGCAAGATCTAGGTTCATCTCTCCCTGTTTGGCCCCGAGTCTGCTGCTGGCATTTGGAGTAAAGGCCAGGTCATTTTGTTTTCTTGGATGACACCCCAGAAAATGTTTAAAGCCTATGTCCAACTTTGTGCTAATTGGTGTTTTTCTTCTGTACCTCTGCAAAGCAGGTAAAAAGGTACTGTGAGCCTCATTCCATCCACACACAGA
>NW_024885453.1:0-23176 GCF_019232065.1 Centrocercus urophasianus
CCAATGCTATCTCAATCTTCAGAAATTGCAGGAAGGAGGACCTGGGAGATTATAGCCTGTCACCCTCATGTTCATCCCTAGTAAATCAATATTATCTCTAAGGAGATGGAAGGTGGAAGAGAAGGTCATGAGGAATGGTCAGTAATGATTCACAAAGGGGAAATAATATTTTATCAATCTAGTAGCCTTCCTTCTACTGTGTTGTGATTGGCTGGATAAGTTAGGAGAGAGTGATGGTTGACCTTGGCTGTAGCAAGGCTTTTGACACTGTCTTTCATAGCATCCTCACAGGTGAAGAAGTGTGGGGTAGAAGAGTGGACAGTGAGGTAAATTGTAAACTGTCTGTAGCAGAGCTCAGGGGATTGTGATCGGCAGCGCAGAGTCTAGTTGGTGTCCTGGTATTTCCCAGTCTTGGTGTTCAGTGTTGTTCAACATCTTCATAGGTGACTTGGATGAAGAGACAGAATGCATCCTCAGCAAGTTTGTTGATGACGCAAAGCTGGGAGGAGTGGCTGATACACCAGAAGGCTGTGATGCCATGTAGTTAGGCCTGGACCGGCTGGCGAGTTAGGCAGAGAGGAACCTGATGTGGTTCAACAAGGAGAGGTGTAGACTCCTACACCTGGGAAGGAGTAATGACAAGAATTAGTACAGGCTGAGGGCAGACCTGCCATAAAGAATCTCTACAGAGAAGGACCTAGGTATTCCACTGGATGACAAGTAAACTACTGGAGAGAGTCCAGTGGAGGACTGCAAAAATCACTAAGGCCCTGGAGCATCTCTGCTAAGGTGAAAAGCTGAGAGACCATGGATTGTTTAGCCTAGAGAAAAAAAAAAAAAAAAAGAATTACTGAGAGGGCTTTATCAATGCTTATAAACATCTAAGAATGCATGGAACCAGGTTCTTTTTGGTGGTTCCCAGCAACAAGACGAGGGGCCACAGGCATAAACAGGAACAAAGGAATTTTCATATTAGCATGAGAACAAACCTATTTGCTTTGTTGTTACAGAGCACTGGAAGATGTTGCCCTGGGGGACTGTGGAGTCTCCTTCCCTGAAAATACTAAAAACCTATCTGGGTGCTTTCCAGAATGACTTACTGTAGGGAAATGGCTTTAACAGAAGGTTTGGACTCCATGAGCTCCAGAGGTTCCTTCCAATCCCTTTGATCATGTGATTATTATTATCTTGGACACAAATTCTATGCTATGGATGATTATGACAAAAATGGGAACTTCCACAACAAAATGAACTTAACAGTTCTAAAGGGCAAACAGCAGATGAGGCATAAAGTAATATATCATATTTAATTTTCTAGGGTTTTGCTTTGATTTTCTAGAGTTTTGGTTAATTAGCCTATGAGAGTATCTATTTCTCCTTTCATCTTCTCATGTTTCATTTTAATATTAAAGTAGTAGTTTTTGTTAATATTGCTAAGACTTATGGCATCGTTAATGTATTTTACCATACAATTCTCAGATGTTTTATGATGGATCTATACTTTATGATATAAGCTGAAGATGAAAATATCAAGAGTGATTATTTATAGACATCCTTTCTGATACAGCAAGTGCCCAGTGCTATCACTAAAAACATATTGGAATCCAACAGTAATGTGTAACACGTGGTTTTTTGTTATTGCTGTTTTTATTGCTTTTTTTTTTAAGCTTTGGAGGAGTTCTCTGAAATGAGATAATTTAGTGTCTCACTCCAATTTATAAGAGGGAGAGAAGGTTCTTTGATATATTTATGACAGATGTAAGAATAAGAAACAACGGTTCAAATGTTTGTCTGACCAGTTTATTACAAGTCTTAATCAATCAGGGAGATGGGGCTGGGGAGGCCGATGACTATTTTGAATTAGGGTGGTGAGGAAGGGAAAGTGGGAGATAGGAAGGATAGGAAAGAAGCAAGAATTGCGTAAAGCAGGGATAGTCACCAGAAAATCCAACAACACCCACTGCATGCCGTTCTGATGGTCTGAGGCAAAAATGCAGGGGAGAGCAGCAGCAGATTAGCTGGCCTTAGGCAGCAAGTGAGTTTAGCAACAGAACAAGTCCAGGAGGAAGTGGCAAGTCTCAGGTAGCAGGCCCAGGAGAGTCCGTCAGCAGGCAGGCATCATGTTGTGAGGCATCTGATGTCAGACACCTACCCTCATGGCCTTTTTTATCCTCTTTCTGCCAGTGCGGCATTGGGTCTGTGGACCCAATGGTCCCTGGACACTTGGGTCAGTGCCTTCTGACTTGGCTGTCTCCCTCAAGATAAACCCCCACAAAAGACTGCTTCCTGGCTGTTAAGTGCAGCTTATCTTTCTCTTGTTGCCTCCTGCCTACAAATCTTCAGACAAAAGATTTTGCCAAGTTTGATCAGGAATTGCCTGGACTTGTCCTCAGCAAGATTTGAGACAATGCTGCAAAAGATAAATCTCTTACAGTGATCAGTGTGGATACTTTAAGACTTTACCATCTTATACGTGCGACTGCCAAAAAGGAGATCTTGATAAACAACTTGGTGATTTGCAAAGATTTTAATAATGCAATTATTCTCTCAGAAATGACTGTCTTTTTCCAAAAACTTTAATGCGCTTTTTTTTGTATCTGATAGAAAACTCTTAACTAAGCAGCTCAATGAATTAAAAACTAATAAACACAACACAGAATAATTAATTATTTTCTTAAAAAAAAAAAACTGCAGGAGTTTATATAAACCAGTTTTGTTTATGTTATTTGCTATGAAATAGTTATAAACAACTGCCATCATATGTTTCATAGAATCTTTTATGTCTAATTAAGAATAAACACATTCTTCTGTGTTTTCCTTTAGGAATGTTTTAATATAACCGGACTCTTCTACCTGTCTTTTTATAAAACTTTTATGGATCAGACATTTTTAAATTTTTCATCAGTTCATCATATTTGAATGCAATTAACAAATTAGAAAGTTGCTGTGAGATATGAAGAAATAGAAAAATATCTAAGTATTCAGGACTTTTTTTTTAAATTTTTTTATAGGAAAATAATTCAGTTTTCAGTGTTAAGTTAGGTGATTAGCTTACTTAGGAGGACTTGCTTCGTGCTCATGCCTCTACCTTTTTGATCTTGCTGCTGATAATCTAATATGTATATTTGCCTAACATCTGAACTCCAAAAACAATTAAAATTTATCTCTTTGTCTTGAAAGTATTGATTAATTAATTTGTCCATATAGTAAATAGCTTTTCTGCCTTCTTTACAAAATATGCTTGTGAATAAAGATCACAGTACTCACTGTTTACAGGAACAAGTTATATTTCAGAATGTGTTTCCCTATTGGTCATTTTAGGACATTGATCTAAATTCTATCTGCTAATTACTAAAATTCTTTTAAATATGGATGCAATGCAAATATTAATTAAGAGCAAACACAAAAGAAAACAAATAAAACCATATTTCCATTTTGCATTCCTTCTGCGATAGACCATACTATGAAATATATATGTACTTTTGTTTCCAGGAAGATGAACTTCTAAGTTTTCAGTGCCACATCCATCAGAATTCCATGGAAAATAGTTATATTGAGTGCAATATTATTTTTTTACCAAACTTACACTGAGAAGAAAAGGTATGAAATCTGGCCTTTCAACCATTCTTTGATCCTTTTAATAGAGTCAGAAATAAGACAGAGAGGGCAAGAAATAAAGAGGTTAATTGCCAGGTTTCAAGCTCATAGCTACCTCTGAGGACCTTGGAAGGGGAAAAACAAATTCCTAGCTAGGTAATTCTACCTTGCTGATTGATTACTATGATTAATAGCATCAGAGTAAGACTAAGCTTTGCCAGCAACCTTTCTGCATGTTAGGAGACAATCTTTCCACTATACTAGTTTGAAGATTCTGGATGGGTTTCAAATTATCAGTTATAAGTCAGTGACAGGTATTCAGTGCTGACACTGAGTTGCTGACACAATTTGGTCGCTTTTCATAGAAAAACCAAGGTTTGAAAGGACCTCCAAGATCCTCCATCCTATCATCCACATATCATCAATATTTCCTATTAAACCATGTCCCTTGGTGCAACATCTAAATGTTTCTTGAACACTTCCAGGGACAGTGATTCAACCACCTCCTAGAGCAGCTTGTTCCAGTGCCTGACCACTCTTTAGGAGAAAAAGATTTTCCTGACATCCAACCTGAATCAGCCCTGGCTGGGTGATTCAGGTTTTGAGGCTGGGTCCTCTCATCCTATCATTAGTTACAAGGAAGAAGAGGTGAACTCCACATCACCAGAATCTCCCTTCAGGTAGTTGTAGAGATCTATAAAAAGACCCCTGAACCTCTGCTTCTCCAGACTAAATATTCTCAGTTCCCTCAGCCACTCCTCATAAGACCTGTGCTCCGGACTCCTCACCAGCTTCTCTGAAAATGATACAAGGCCTTCATGTCACTCTTGGAATGAGGAGCCCAAAATGAACACAGTACTCAAGGTGTGGCCTAAAAGGGGTTGAGTACACAGGAATAATCACTTCCTTGCTCCTGCTAGCAACAGTATTTCTGATGCAAGCCAGAATGCCATTGGCCTTCTTGGCCAGCTGAAACGTAACTAGGCTTATGTTCAGCCAAGCATCAGCCAACACCTCCAGGTCCGTGTATTCTGTACAGTCTTCCAATCACTCTGCCCCAAGCCTGTAGCATTGTCTGGGATTGTTGTAGCCGAAGCACAGGACCTGGCACTTGGTCTTGTTAAACTTCATCCCATTAGCCTCAGCCCAGCTATCCAGCCTGTCCAGATCCCTTTGTATGGCTTTGATACTCCTCAAGCAGACCAGCACTTCCTGTTAACTTGGTGTCATCTGCAAGCTTACTGAGGGTACGCTCAACATTCTCATCTAGGTTATCAGGAAACATATTGAACACAGTAAAGATATGGCCCCAGTACTGACCCCTGAGAAACACTGCTCATGACGGAGAGTTTGGGAAATTGAGAGCTTCTCTCTGGTTGAAGAGGAGGTGGTCTGCCTGTGTCTAGATGGGGACATGAACCTTGATAGGATGCATCCATGTGTGCTGAGGGAGCTGGCAGAAGTGATTGCCAAACTGCTCTCTATCATCTTTGATAAGTCTTGGAGAACAGGAGAGGTGCCTGAATATTGGAGAATAGACAATGTCACTCCAGTCATCAAAAAGGGCAAGACGAAGGACGCAGGAAAACACAAGCCGGTCAGTCTCACCTCTGTCTCTGGAAAGGTGATGGAGCAGCTTGTTCTACATGCCACATTCTCCAAGCAAATGGAGAAGAAGGTCTTCATATCAGGAATAGTCAGCATGGCTTCACCAAGAGAAAGTCATGCTTGGCCAACCTTGTAACTTTCTATAATGGCACCACCAGCTAGGTAGATGGGGCAGAGCAGTGGATTTTGTCTACCTTGACTTCAGCATGGCTTTTGATAATGTCTCCCATTACACTCTGATAATGAAGCTGAGAAAGTGTGGGATAGATGAGAGGACGGTGAGGTGGACTGAGAATTGGCTGACTGGCCAAGCTCAGTGTGGTGATCAGCGGTACTGAGTCTGGTTAGAGACCTGTGACTAATGGTGTTCTGCAGGAATCTGTGCTGGGTCCAGTCTTGTTCAATATCTTCATTGATGATCTTGATGAGGGAATAGTGTCCACCCTCAGCAAATTCACCAGTGAGAGGTAGGAGTGGCTGACACACCTGAAGGCTGTGCTGCCATTCAATGAGACCAGGACAGACTGCAGAACTGGGCAGTGAAAAACCAGATGGGTACTGACAAAAGCAAGTGTAGTGTCTTTCACCTCGGAAGGAATAACTGCTAGTATCAGTACAGGTTGGGACATGAGAAACTCTGTGGAGAAGGACCTAGAGGTCCTGCTGGATGGTAGGTTGGCCATGAGCCAGAAGTGTGCCCTGATGGCCAAGAAGGCCAGTGATATCTTGGGATGCCTTAAAAGAAATGTGGCCAGCTGATCAAAGGAAGCTATCCTCCTGCTCCACTCTGCCATGGTGGAGATCCACGAAGATGATAGATGACCTGGAGCATCTCCCCTATGAGGAAAGAGTGAGTGACCTGGGTCTGTTCAGCCTTGAGAAAAGAAGCCTCAGAGGTGATGTTATTAATGTTTATAAAAACCTCAAGTGTGGGAGTCAAAGGGGCATTGCCAACCTCTTTTCAGCAGTCTATGCTGACAGAACCAGGAGAAATGGCCATAAACTGGAGCATAGGAAGTTCTACACCAATATGCAAAGGAACTTCTTTACAATGAGGATGATGGAGAGCTGGAACAGGCTGCCTGGGGTAGTTGTTGATTCTCCTTCTCTGAAGGTATTCAAGACCAGCCTGGACGTCTACCTGTGCAGCCTGGTCTGGGGAGCCTGCTTTGAAGGGGTTGCACTCGATGATCTCTAGAGGTCCCTTCCAGCCCAGAATTTCTGATTCTGTGACCAGTCACCAGCTGGATTTAACTCCACATAGATTTCATGTAATAATAGGTTTTGGGGAAAAAATACCCTTAATGAAAGTAGAAATGAGAATGAAAGACAATGAGCAAAAATAAGAATCAAAGAAATAGTAGAGGAGGAGTAAATATGTCTTTGTGTCTTTAACCTTTGTAATAGTAGACAGCAGTGGGGCCTTGGCAAAGTCTGATAGCATCTCTCAACTGAAATTATTAAGTGAGAAATAACAATTTGAACTATGTGATTTATTGATGTACATTCTCTGATGAGTTAAAAAAATTGAGGCTTAATTAAATGATCTCACTCATGTCCCATCTTCCTTTCTGCATGACTGGTGTGATTCTCACTTCCTTCATTTCTCACTTAAAAAAGAATATATTACATTTGTATAATGTGCTTTGCTTAAAAGCTTTCCAGAAATTATTAATCCATGAGACATTTTCTATGGAGAGTAGAACTGTAGCTATTTAAACACATTTTGCATGTGAGTCAGACTTGAAAAAATAAATTAATTAATATATATACATATACAAAAGATGAGGATGCAGAAATAACTTATGTGAACAGGATGCAACCAACCAAATGGGATTTTTTACAGATCTAGCCTTGCTTAGTCTTGTGAGAAATGCCAATGGATTTTTAATAGCCATGAGGCATGCAAGCTTCTGTTCGGTTAGCTTTTCAGAAGACTACAACAATATTTTTCTTCCTTTGACAACTGGCAGAAGTGTTAGGCAGGAAGTACACATTTTAATCCTCCTATCATCCACTATAGAACTTGTATGGTTCTTGGATTTATGTCTATACTATTTATGTAGACCATTTATTATTTATTTATTTTCAAAGAATTTTAGCTTTGAAGATTTTTTTCCAACTTCCTTTCACATCTCGAAATTTCTCAAGAAAACAGATAAAAATGAACATATATTCAAAAACAGCAAACAAATCAAACAATAAAAGTTTTTTAAAGAACTCAGATGAAAAAATATGTTTCTTCATGAAATGTAACATAAACTTGATATCAGCAAATTCAGTCACAAACATCTTTTCTGAAAGAGGAGATTTTGAAATAAAAAATCCATTGAATTATTCCCCGTAATAACAGGTCTTAAATTTAGGTATAAATGACTATAAAATCTGTGAATTTACTGATGTTAAGACTGGATGTGGAATGGAGACACTGCAGTATTAATATGGAATAATGGCAAAGAACTAGCATAAAGTGAGAAATAATTCATACAAAATTGCAAAGCACTTTGAAGTGAATTTATGGAGGTCAAAGAGATAACATGGCTCTGAAAATACATAAATTTGCAAGTAGAGAGTATTGAAAGTATTGAACATAAGTATCAGTAAATGTATTGTGTTTCTGTGTTCAGAAAGTGCTATTTGCAAAATTGTAAAAGGTGTATGCTTTTCTTGTTCAGGATTTTACCTGGAACATGGGAATATTTTTCTTTTCCTGGCTGCCTTGGATATCTTCAATTCCAAAGTGTCCATACAAGTGCTCTAGCTTATGGATGCTTTTTTATTTCTTTTCATTTTTTTTTCCCCCTTTCTCTTTACCTACAAAGCGAGGCAACTTTAAGAAGAGAAATTGAGAGCAGTGCACTTACTTGAAAAGAATAAGTAGAATCAAGAAGCAGCTTCACAGTCAGATTCTGCTCAGTGGTAAAGAGACCACTTTTTGGACAAGATAACTTTTTGTTTCTTATGATTTAATTGATGGAATTCTAGGAGAAAACTGAAGAAAGAAAGCAATGTATTGCTAATAAAAAGTTGAAAAGGGTTAAAGGGACAGGTATGATGAACTGATCAATAGTTTTTAGGAGAGGATGAGAGATCAGGCTGCTTATTACAAAGCTGGAAATAAATATTTCCTTACTGGAAAAATACAGAAAAGCCAGTAGATATATAAAGTTTGTAAAAAGCTGTTAATATCATTCTTGTTTAATGATTAGTTAAATTAATTTCTGAGCATCTAAAATGTAAATACTCCAAACTCAAGAGTAGACTATGTCAGCTTTTACAGAAATAGCATATATTTGCAAGAAGAGAGCTTCCCTACTCTGAACTGTATTGAAAAAATGCAATGCCCTATTTGTGCAGTTTGGATAAGCCTGTTCTTTTTGTCTTTCTGCACATAGCTCTCATTGGATCAGTTCAAAACAAATCTTTCAACCCAAGAGTATTCCAATTTAACAGTTTCAGTTCCAGGAGCTGGATTTGATGATCCTTGTGGGTTTGTCCCATTTCAGAATATTCTATGATCTTGTATTCTACAGACTGCGTACACTGTCTCTATCTGTTCTGAAGGTAGTAGTTCATTTGACTATATTAACTATTTCGTGTCTTTAAGCTATTTGACTTTTAACAACACATACACATCATTTTTACAACACTATATAAGAAAGGTAGTATTTTTATTGATGAGGAAACTCAGGTATTTCAAGGCTCTCTGACCTGAACATGTTACCTTACCTGCAGCCAAACTAAGTTAGTATTTCTGCATCAGTACAGACTTCCAGATTTCGTGCAAACTTTCCTCAAGCTAGACACACACACATAAACATACAACATATATATTTGATATTATTTGTTTGCTTGTTTGTTTTCATGTGTGACTACATTCCTAAGTAAAGTCTGTATTTTAAGATCAGTGGGTCACATCATAATAAAATCTTTGTGATATTTATGTCAGCACTAATACCCTTGCCTGCAGCTCTTCTTGATGAAATTCTGTGGCTGACATAAATCCTGTTCAAGAGATGTTGGCACACTATAGAATATATTTCATAAAAAATGCCACACATGTTCTTCAGTTTTTTGTTAGTTTGTTTGTTTTATTTTATTTTGTTTTAATGAAACACTGGAACTAAGTAGAAGACCTGCAGAAAGTAATAATTTTTTGACATTCCTTAAAATTATTTATTAATATTTTAAAAACAGGATAAAATGGAATTACTGTAGTTGGTGTAAATTAAATGACATGTTATTCATAGATTACAAATGACTGTAGCCCACATCAAAGTGTTTTCCTCTACAAAATAATTTAATGTACACTTCTGAAAATGATCTGATCAGAATGAGCAGGGGCGTTAAAAGATTTTACATACTTTTTTTTTTCCTTTCCTCCCAATTACTTAAGATGGTTTTATTCTATATGTTGAAGTTCTCTTACAGAGACCAACTGATAAGCCTGTAATTTCTTGCTACTTTGAACATTCACTAGAATATGCACAACTCTTAAATGGAACTGAAGACATGTGCAGTATGTACTGAATTATAGTATATACCTAATATGCAGTCATAGAATCATAGAATAATAGAATCATTAAGGTTGGAAAAGACCACTAAGATCATCTACTCCACTAGTCCTCCACCAGTATGCCCACTAAACAATGTCTCTAAGAATCATTTATATCTACACTTTTCTGGAACACTTCCAGGGATGGTGACTCCATCACTTCCCTGGGAATCCTGTTCCAATGACTTCCCACTCTTTTTGAGAATATTTTTTTCCTAATATCCAACTTGAACCTTCCCACAAAGCTCAATGATTGTAAATATATGTAAAACCATAGATGTGTGAGTGTACTTATACACTTAAGGTACAAAAATTCTTATTGAATGTGCTAAATGAAAAGTATATGCATTGTTACTAATTAAATCATATGGAAAAGAGTGGAAAACACCCAATATTGCACTCAAGTGACAAAATTCCTACAATAATTTGAAGCCTTAAACATATACACCTGAAGCCCCTCAGCAGTAACTGAGGGAGAGATGTAAGACTCTTCAGATAAAGCCATAATACTTCCCCCGCCCTCCCCCCCTTCAAAAAAAAAAAAACCAAGCAACTCCCCCTAGTATTACAAGCTGATGCAAAGCTCATTAAAATCAATACCAAGCAATTGCATCTCATTTTCCATCAGTCAACATGCTAAACCCTAGATGGATAACTAAGACACTAATCAATATTCAAGCATGAGTCAGATTTTATATGCTATTCTCTTGTTACTCCCATTGTCCAGTAACACAGAATATGACAAACAAGATTATGAAAATATCAGGAGTAAGACTATTAAAACATTGGGGACATAAGAGCAGTTTCCTTGTGTTCTCTAAACAAAGAAGTTACCATACAATTGACATCTGCATTCTCATATTTGAAGGTGAATTATCTCTCTGAATATTACTTTTGGTAATCAAATCATATTTGAAATGGAGACTAACTGCAGATTAATTGCACCAATAGGTTTTCTTGCTGCATCACTGTAGAGTTCTAACATGTTAATTCTTTTCTAAGGCGTTTCATTTAATCAACGTATTAAATGTATTTTGATTTTCAGCTATCTTTAACAATTTTATTAATTCTCCATAGGAACGGTGTTTGAGTCTAAGAGATGAATGCACAACACTGACCCAGAGTAAGTTTGTATCAGCTGTGTAATCTTTATGAATCCTCTAAATTTCCAGAATTTGTCTATGCTGTGGAGATAGGTGACTTTGTCTGTGACTGGTGTAGCTGTTCTGCAGATAAAAACACTTAATCTCCAAGGCTTCCAAGAATAAGTGCAGGATGCCAATAGAGAAAGAAAGTGTTTGATGTGATCAGAAGCTAATTTCACAGAGGTCACTATCTTCCTCTTATTAGTTGAACCTGTGCAGCATAATTTTTGTACTTCAGTCTGCTTTGTGGTCTTCATGGTCAGTGGATAACATCTGGTCAATGTCAGAACAATAATGTTATGGAAAAGATTCAGGAAGAAGCTACAAGTTGTAGAGATCAGAAATTGAGCTCTGAGGTTTTGTTGGTTTTTATTTTGAATTTAGGGAGAAAATGTACTTATGCCTAAAGTAAACAGCAGGCAAATTCTGACCAGATTCTAGTACCACTCTGGAAATTCCATGTATTCCTAAATAACCATAACCTTTTTTGTATCCCTGCATGTGGTCCTTCTGCCTTATAGCTGCAAAAATGCCAACAATCTGTCTGTGGATCATTGGCTGCTAAAACAATGCTTGTGAGCATCCTGTGGTTCACAGGAGTATGTGGAAAAGCAGGCAGCTGGGCCAGTAGCAACAACAGCTGTGTTCTCAAACTCTCATCCAGCAGCTTCCTGCCAAATAAGTTTCTGGAAATCTGTCTCATGACATGTGAAGTTATTTATATCTATGGATATAGTGGCACCTGGTCTAGTAAAAGACCAGCAAAATATCTTCTTGAGATGTTTATCATGCATTTGTTTAATACAGATTGTTTGTCTGTATATTAAGCTGAAGTTGAGACTGAGGTACGAGTGAAGCCTCCCGATAAGGCACTCTTGTCTGTGTCTCTGACTGCTATCCTAACCTGTGACAGCATTTAAGAGCCTGATTTTGCAAGCTACTCATTTGATGTCACTGGAACACTGATGACTTTGGCACTCCCACATTCAGTATCTAAATTACAGATAAAGGTGCAATAAAAAGTAAGGCTCTGCTTCTGCTGTCTGCATCTATTATCTGTGATAAATCATCATAGTTTAGTGTTCAAGCAAAAAAAAAAAAAAATCATCTTTATGAAGTCTTCAGAATAAATAGTACTACTTCATGATTTCTTTTATGGCTTTCTTACTGTTACAAAGAAGTTTGTGTGCCAGAACTGGCCTGTGGAAGTCTCATTGAATCATATTGGAACTGCTTTCTAATATTCTTAGTTTGGGAACATTTATGGAAAAAAACAAACAAAAAAAAAAAACCTATTTATTTGTTTATATCTCTTTCATTATTTATTTATTTATTTTGGTTAGAATACTGATTAATAAAGAGAAATACAGTGAAAGCAAGATATATTGAAGTAGAAATAATTTTGCATTCTATATTCTTTCTACAAATTAAAAAGTCTTTATTCTGGACAAATTGCAGAATAAGTTGTAATTTAAATAAATTTGAGTCTGCAGCTTTTAACCTTAAGTTTTGCTGTCTTTAAGAATTGTTTTTGCAGCTCACATTGTAGACAAGCCAGCTTTCAATCTTTCAAAAGTGAACTTATAGTATACAGCACATATTCATCTCTGGAAGCGTTCAAGACCAGGCTGGATGTGGCTCTAGGCTTCCTGGTCTAGTGGTTGGTGACCCTGCACATAGCAGGGGGGTTGAAACTAGGTTATTGTGGTCCTTTTCAACCCAGGCCATTCTATGATTCTATGATTCTATGATTCTATGATTCTATGATTCTATGATTATTCTATGATTCTATGATTCTGTGATGATTCCATGATTCTATGATTCCATGATTCTATGATAAGATGTCGTCTTTTTTTTTTTTTCTCCCCTGCAGCAGAGAAATGCTTTCACTGTTCCATCTCCACCTACACACCTTCATTCCTTTCAAGACCAACATCTGAAATAAATGGATACTTCTAAATAAGAAAGTTGCTGAAGTATCTTTTTCATTCCTTCCAGAGCAAGTTGTTTGGCAATAATACAGTATGTAAGGAAATAACAGTGGCTTTGAGACTCAAATCTAAACCTCCTTGCAGGCAGCATTTTATTCCAGAGAATACTTTGAGGTACAATGAGAATTTAGAACTGATAAACCTCTTTCGGGGCTTAGAATTGAAGTTTCCCTAAGGCAACTCTTTATCCACTCAACTTCCTTTATTTTTTCTTTTCCCAAAGGGATTTGAAAGTGTGGGAGGAGGGACAGACCTATAGACCATTTTTATCAAGAAATGTGGCTCAGAGGTGATAGGGAATTAGCTTGCTAGATACTTATCCAGGACTACTTGTCAGGAGGCTTGAGGACAGCCTGTTCTTCTTGCTTCCATATATATTTAAAACAATGGATACAAATGACAAAGCAGTTTTGTCAACACAGATTCAGGCTGAGAACTCTTTTAAGAAATATAGGAGGTAATATTCTTACATTTTTTTCTCAGCATTCCTTAATATATCTACTTAAACATTTTGTGTTCTCTTCCCAAATTTGTTGTTCAGAGGACTTCATAAAACAATATTGATAAATGTGATGTTAGACTATTCACTCTAGTCTAGTCTGTAGAGGTTGTCCAGGAAATTTTGAAGAGTTTCTAGAGCTCCACACTTTAAAGTAAAGCACATCAGAATATCTATTATTGGTATGTAATAATACTTGAGAGCTCACCATCTGAAAGATAGAGAAATAATGTGTTGTGTTAGTTTTAAATAACTTAACAGTAAAGTTCTATCAAGCAATTAGCATTGAGACACACAGGGACAAAGGAAATGTTGCTAAAAGGAAGGATGAAATCCAAAGTAATCATGACAGCATTGTGTAACTTCCCTATTGAAGATTTCCAATTTTTTAATCATTATGTTGGTTTGTTGAAGATTTATGCTATTAAATATATTTTTTTCATCTCCTCTATGACGTAAGCCATTCTTTCAAAGAAAATTGGTTTGGATTTATGCAGTGCTCCTTGTTTTCAGCTGAAATTCTGATGACCTTTCATTCAGTGGCCAAGTTTTTGAGCTAAATCTCACAAAATCACAAATTAATTTGATGTATTTTTATAAATCAGCTACTAATCAAAAAATGATGATAGCATGAGCAATGTTTCAGATTGTACTTGTATGTGAATATTCTTTGCATTCTGTAAAAATTATTAAGCAAAGTAAATTTGATGTGATGTAAAACTGTATAATGCCATTTAGGAGTAGTGCTGCAAAGTTTATGACCTTCCATTAATAACCTTGCTTTCAAATTTTTCATATTGTTCTTTTTCTTCATTCCACTCATCATTTTATCACATGACCTTCTTATTCATGTCGTCTTCCATTTCTTTATTTTCTAATTTTTCATTCTGTTCAGAAAGGGTCTCTGATTCCTACCTGTGCACTTAACTTTCCTTACCTCGTCTCCTCTTCCCTACTCTAAATTTATCTCTGTGCTTCATTATTCGATATTAACTATGATAGTGGACATGTATCTATTTTTTTTTTCAGACTTCAGGATTTGATAGATATTATTCTCTTAGACAGGTAATTTCGTATAAAGCTAATCAGAATTATTGCACAAATATAGAGTTAATCCCTTGTGCATAACAGATTTCACTTAACTGCTCAGGAGAACATTGCCAGGAAAGTTAACAAATTAGAAATCTTGACAATACCTGAAAGATTTCTCAGTATATTTTAAGAAATTTCTCATCAGATTTTTATCCTCCACTCTTGGTGCATTATGAGTAAACATTTTTTAAATTAAATTATTGGGAAGGAAATAATACTATCATAGTTTGTTCTGTTTCTTACTAAAATTGTTTTCAATATCTCATCCACTAAATTTACAAGGCATCACGTTATACTGGCTGGCAGGATGCAGCAGGGAGTCAGCAGACTTCCATTTTGTCCATGACTCTGTCCCAGTTCCTTTTATAACCTCTCACGCTTAAATCAGTCATGAGTTTAGTGTCTGTTTCCACATGTTTTCTCTTTCTTCATTTTTTTTTTCTCTAAGTGCTCTGCTTAGAATAAAATTGTTGTGAGTTGTTTTATTATGAATGCAGTAGCACATAAAGCCTCAGCAGAGTCAATTTTCAGGGCAATTACAGTGAACTGGGGACATAACTTATATTATTTATTGGAGTTGTGCATCACAAGGATCATGAGTCAGCCAATGTTGACAAAAATGCTTGACAAATAAATCCATTAAGCATATAGCTTTTATAATGCTTCAAGTTACAAAACAGTTAATGTAGGAAAGATACTACATTATGTAAAGGTAAATGAACTGTTAACTTTCTTTTTCTGAATAAGAACTTTAATAGGAAGCTTGGATATCTGATATAACGAGCTTCATTATACACAAACAGAGCTTTGAAGATATTCTCCAGGGCCAAGTTTCTTGATGGCATATCTAGGTTGCATTCTGTAATGTTTATTTTTAGAGAATCCTTTACTTACTTAATAGTAGCAGTATAGAACACAAAGATTACAGAGAATAATATTCCACATTTTGGAATACTATAACAGAAAAACAAAACACAACTGTGTGCTTATGAAACTGTAGCAACTTTTATAATATACTTCTATAATATACTCCCCCTTATTGATGGGAGATTATATTACCTTATAGATCAATGCTCCACTATCGATTAGTGAGAGATGTCTATGCAACACAAAAAGTAACAAAAGTAGGAAGTACAGGTTATTAAAAAGCACATCAATCTACTTTCTCAAGATCTGAAAGCATTTTGTTATTTTTCAGCATATTCACTTAACAGGCCTTTTATAATTTGAAAAGTTAATTTTGATTTTTTTCCTTTCCCTGATATTATCACAAATAAAGGAAATATAACTTTAATTGAATGATAAATGTATTTGTAATTACCCAGGATAGAAAAATTTGCATTTGAATGTGATATCAGCAATGATTTCAGATGAAAAGTTTTACTACTATATTTATTGTTGTTTTTTTTTTTTTAACATTTAAAATCATTTCGTGATGTCTCCAAACATTATAACATTGTTTTTTCAAAATCTGATAACTTTTTATGTATTTATATGCTATGCAGTATTTATTGATTTGAGGATTCTATTTTTTGCAATTAAATAATACTCAATTATATATCAGCATCAGAATGGTGCTGGTTTTGTTTTTATTTATTTATTTTTTTTAGTACAAAGTCCAGTCTAGACTTCCTTGAAGAAAGATGATTACAGACAATCCTAATCATATTTCTGCATGGTAGTTATATTAAAGTCTAAAGTGCAAGAAAAACATGAGAAAATATCTTTATTTCCATACAAGAAAGTTGGTAATGGGTGATAGTCTAAATAGTCTCATGTGATGTTTGGGCTTATCTACTGATACATATACACCTACTACTGCAGATGAAGCAGCTAAAGCATCCCATTAATTTCAAATTTCTAGCCTAACTAATAAGATTCCTACATACTTTTCTTTTTTCTTTTTACTTTTTTTTTTTTTTTTAAGGTAAAACATGTTGCAGTTTTTGGGTGCAGGTGAAACTCCATACCTTGGTACACATTGTTGTTTTGTTCTTTATTCTTGGAGCTAGTCTCATTAGTGATGATGCACTAAAAATATTCTCAGATTCCAGACAGCTATGTTTTCTTTTTCATGTAGAAAATATCATACATAAGCTGTAGACGTGTTTAATTTAAAGTTAAAAACAGGGAACATCGCCTCTGCCACTGAGCAAGATAGATTCAAAATTCACTGATATTTATTATTTATAATCTGAGCAGAGATTATGTTTGTAGAAATTTTTATTGACATGAATATTTTTTCTTGAATTTAATAAAGTATAATTGTTTTCAACAGATTAACATTAAAAAGATAAAATACATAGACATTGAGGAAAAACTATGAAAGCTTGTACGGTATGACTATAATTAATCATATGAAAATACAAATATATAAGAAATAAAATCATGTACAAACTGATTCTTTTTCTGAAACTTTTACCAGTAAAGTCTAGATTTCAGTAGAAAGAAAATCTTGAATTAGAAGGACTGCATGAACTACACTTGGATCTGGAGATCTTGGTAAGAAAATCTGACTTTCTTGAACATCTTGTACAATTTAGATTAGCCATTCAAAACATTCTCTTTTTTTTCCCTCCACTCTAGTCATACTAGAACTAAAACATCTAAATTGTAAATCTTGAATTAAATATATCTAAATATAAATACATCACACTTGATTCCATTTCCAATTTCAAAACGCTTATCTGGTATCTAAAGATCAAAGTTCTACTTTTCTACTCATCCCAAGTGCATGTTGTTAGAGCTGAAGTACTCAGTATATTTTCTTACATTTATCTCTTCAAGACTCATAAATTGGGCATCCTTTTGGCTAAGGCAAGATGCCCCTTCAGATAGAAGATGGACAGAGCCTTCAGTTTGTTTCCTGAAGATGTTTAAATATTTCGCATGTCATAGTCTCTGTAAAAATTCTAAAATTTTTAGAAATAAAAACTGGAAGAAAATCCTGAAAATCTGGGAGTTCTGGTTAATTTTGTGGCGTTGTCTTTCTTTTTGTGAAATGGAAATGAAGATTTCTGTAACTAGCAGTGTTCCTCACAGGTCAGTGCTGGGAATAGTCTAGTTCCATATTTTCATCAGCAAGCTGGATGTAGAGACAAATTTCACCCTCAGCAAGTTTCCTGATGATACAAAGCTGGGAGGGATGGCTGACACAACAAAATGCTGTGTTACCGTTCAGCAAGTCCTGGACAGACTGGGGAGTTCAGCAGGGAGGAACCTGATGAGGTTTAACAAGATCAAGTGTTGAATCTTGCATGTGGGGAGGATTAACAGCTTAGGGGATGAACTGCTAGAAAGAAGCTCTGTGGAGAAGGACCTGGGAGTTCTGCTGGATAATAAGTCGGTTATAAGCCAACAATGTGCCTTTGTAGCCAAGAAGGCCAGTGGTATTGTGAAGTGTATTAAAAAGATTGTGGCCAACAGATTGAGAAAGGTGACCCTTCCCCTCTTCTTTGAACTCTTGAGGTCACGTTTAGAATATTGTCTCTGTTCTAGGTTTCCCAGTTCAAGAAAGACTGTGAACTCCCAGAAGGAGTTCATTGGAGGGCCACAAAGGTGATAAAGGGCCTGGAACATATTCCTTATGAGGAAAGACTGAGTAACCTGTGTCAGCCTGGAGGAAAAAAAAAAAAAAAAAAAGACTAGAGGGGAGGGGATCTAATTAACGCTTATAAATATCTTAAGGGAAGGTGGAAGGTAAACGGATGAGGCCACGCTCTTCTCAGTGGTGTGTGTGAGGTGTAGGTAGTGTTTTTGCAGTTATGAATAAATTGCTCTTCACAGAGATCTTTGCCTGATTAGAAATTTTTGATCTTGATCATGTTTCTCACAGTGTGTAAGAGCAATGGCATAAAACTTGAACATAGGAAGTTCCATACAGTCATGCAGAAGAACTTTGCAATACGGGTGATGGAAGAGTAGAACAAGTTGCCCAAAGAGACTGTGGAGTCTCCTTCTATGAAGATGAGAACTTCTATGAAGTAAGACCTGTCTGGGCACCTATTTGTGTGACCTACTGTAGGGAAACTGCTTTAGCAGTGGGGGTTGGACTTTATGATCTCTTGAGATCCCTTCCAACTTCTGCAGTTCCGTGATTCCGTGCTTTTGTACCTGAAAGCATAATTAAAATTTAGAAACCAGTACTGATTGCAAAAAAAATCAGATACCACAAAAAAAGGAGTATATGAATAATTCCTAGTCTTTATATATCTTGTTTTTCTTGGTTTTGATTTGCTTTAAACCTAAAATCTTATTATTTATGGAAAATAACCAAGGTAAATATGTTCCCATTGGAAGTTTGTGCTACAAATATACTGTAGATAATTTAGATTAATTGATTGCTTGGAGGTGCTGGACAAAACCTCTCATTTGATATATGATACTTTGTCCTAAAAGACGGGGCAATGAGATCATTAGTTCCAAAGGTAAGGTATTATTTTCCACTGCTCATTGTCTTTAAGCTTCTAGTTCACTCAAACAAAAGCTAAGTTGTCAGTCTGAATAGTTTGCCTTATTCACTGCAAAACCTTTCTTCTATCTATACAGCTTCAATGAAATGCAGATATCTATTGTAAAGCAGATAAATATTTGCGTAAAGTGAAAAATGTTTTAAAACAAACAAAAAATCATATTAAATCAGTGTACATTACAGATTTTATTAGAATATGTATAGATATGCATTCCATTCTTTTTCAAGGCACTGGCAGGATAAGTCAAATTAGGGGGATGGGGGAATACTTCACCTCAATAAGTGTCACCTTTTCAGATCCATGAGTGTATTTGAGCTTTGTGTGACTGTTGCAGTTCACAACCAAGAGGCAGCTCAACCCCATCCAAAAGCTTTTCCCTCCCCCACAGTGAGGAAAAGAATCATAAATGTAAAAGTGAAGGAAATCATGGTTTCAGATATAGATAGCTTATTAGGTAAGGCAAAAGCTGTGCATGCAATCAAAGCGAAATAAGAAATTTATTCACTACCTTCCATCAAAAGCCATATGCTCAGCCACTTCCAGGAAAGCAGGGCTCATCACTCATAGCAATTACCTGGGAAACAAATACCATCATTCTGAATGTCTTCTCTTCCTTTTCTATTCACATAATTTTTACTGTTGACGTTATGTGATATAGAATATTCCTTTAATCAGTCAGCCAGTCTATC
Organism: Centrocercus urophasianus; assembly: GCF_019232065.1. Classification (NCBI taxonomy): domain Eukaryota; kingdom Metazoa; phylum Chordata; class Aves; order Galliformes; family Phasianidae; genus Centrocercus; species Centrocercus urophasianus. The sequence continues at coordinate 19,649 of NW_024885453.1, forward strand.
CTGGCTGTAACCCATTTCAAGTTCTTCTGCACCTCTGGCCTCCTCTCTGTCAGGACTGCATGAAAAGCAGAAATGTCCTTTAATCTGTGCAAGCACTACTCTGCAACAATTAAAACTGTGTGTTATCACTGCTATTTTCATCACAAATCCAAAACACAGCATTAAGAAAATTAAATCTATTTCAGCCAAAAGCAGTATAGTAGCCAATCAACACAAAATATTTATGAGCAAAGAAACAAGACAAAAACATTGCAGAGTGACAGAGTTTTCAGAGCAATGGAAAGAAAACAGAGATGTTAAAGGCAGTGCCAGAGTCATTGGTGCTACTCATATTGCTATAGTCTTTTTTAATATGTTAAGCATTAGGTAAGAGAAGATGTATAGATAGGATTTCTGATTAAATGAGTGTCTTTGTATTTAGAACAGAAAAAAGAAGAAGCGGAGGAGGAGGTAGAGGAAGATCCAGGCGAGGAGCCCTCCTCAGAACCACCATCACTGGGGAAGGCAAAAGAAAAAACAAAGAGACATGGAGAAGAGAGTGATTAAGAGGAAGTCTCTCTTACTACTTATAGGCCTCTGAAGATGTCTGATATCCAAGGCTTGAGAAAGGAGTTTACACAGTGTCTCAACGAAACTCTAGTTTCCTGGTTGTTTTGCTGTTGTGACAGCGGGGCCAGTAGTTTGTCTCTATACGCTAATGAAGCTTGTCAATTGGGATGCATAACCAGAGATGCAGCTATTGATAGAGGAATTAGTAGATGTCTGGATGGGGCTGCATGCCTCTGGGAATGAGTGTTAGTAGCAGTGAAGGAAAGGTATCTCTTCAAAGACAGCTTGAAGCCTGTGATGAAAAAGTGGGATGCAGTTGAAAAGGGTATCCAATATCTGAGGGAAATAGCTCTGGTGGAAATATTGTATGACCCTAATTTTGTTCCTAGTCACCCACACCAAGACCATGATCCTGAGAGAGTGAGGACGATGTCTGATATATGGCAGAAACTCATAACAGCACCAGAAAGATACTCCAGTACACTAGCAGCATCGTTTGACAGATATGAGGACCAACAGAGAAGACCCTTAGCTTTTTAATTGGTTCTTACGCTCCAGAACTGTGAACAACAGCAACCCCTGACTCACGCTTCCATTTCCGCCATCTCACAAATAACGGACCAACTGAACGAAATGCAAGAGCAACTGTCTCTATTGACTAAATGTGACAAACTTGTAGTAATATCAGAAAAGCTTGATGAAGATCAGGATAGTCAAAAGAGTCTAATGAAGGAGCTGATCAAACCAATGAGAATCCAACTAATTAAAGATGATGAACCCTCCTTCTCACATGCACCATCAAAAATCTCAGCTATTAAAGGCAAATGCTTTCCGACTCCGGTAAGGAATTCTACATCACATATTGCCTTGTGGTGTTACCTATGTGACCAAGGCAAAGACATGAGGAAGTGGCATGACCAACCTACTGTACTACAAGCACAGGAGACAGAATTACAAAACAGATCATTCACCAGTGCAGTTGCTCCATTCCTTACCATAGGTAAGGAAGAGAGGGGCCCTGACCTCGGCCAAGAAGGAAAAGAGATAATAGAGGTATAGGTTTTGTGCTTTTTGGTTTTCAGTATTCCACATCATAACATCATGTAGTGCACTGGGAGTTAAAGTGTTAATGCTCCAATTCCATAAACTCATCCCTGTATATCATGGAAGTCATGGGATCTGGCCCTTCCTGGTTGGGCAGTCTCTTACTGCCTAACAGTGGGTGTTGAAGGGTGCTTTCCTGTCGGTGCTCACTAGAATTAGAGAGCTCTCACAGTTTCCTGTAGCATCAGAATAGTTCTCTGAATAGTTATCTGAATAGTTCTTCTTCCTTGTGTTCAATATATACCATTCACTTACAAGCCGGGAATTCCTGTCCCTCTAATCAGTTAATTGGCTTAGCTTCTCCCAAACAACAGTGATAAAGGATGAAAGGTTTCTTAAGTGTGGTAAGATTAAGAATGCATACAAATAGAACCTCCTGTTTACCCTTAGAAGTAAACAGATCCCATTTGCTCTCTTTCTTACACTCCAGACTCCCAGGGTTTCACAGTAATAAGGTCTATCAAGGAGTCTGATAAACTTTTTGCTGACTGCTCACAGTTACATTTTCCCCCACACCTTCCTAGCCGTACCGAGCTTTTCAGTTTCGATCCATCTCAGGAACTCTCTCTCTTTTTTATTTTTATTAATTATTAGTCTCAATTTCAATTAGATTGTATAATAATGTGTTATCTTGCATTCCGATATCATACTTAGTAAAATAATAATTTTCCTCCATAGATTGTTGCTGTTGTTTTCGTTTTTTTCCTTCCTTAAGCCCAACTCCCATCTCCCTGTCGTTTTTCCTTCCCATTTTGTGGGTCTGGGGAAGTCCAGGGGCCCCTGTCACAGGCATAGATTGAGCTAGTTAACTCCATGACATTTTATTACACAGAGTATTCTCCTTCAAGCAAATAGCAATGTTTAAGTAGGTAAAATCAAGCATTTGTTCTCCATTATCCAGTAAATTTCCATTATTTGTGTAATTTAAATGTTAAACTCCACAAGGCATATATTAGTGTTTAAAGGAACTGACTTATTTATTCAAAAAGATTTGAACAATGAAAAAAAATTAAAGGACATTTCAGATTATTAACTATTCTCATTTCTGTGGTTCAGGTTATCTAAGGGCATCATTGATCTCTCCTTTTCTCTTTACCAAATTTTTAAATTAATTTTATTACATAGCTTTGGATAGTTATGCCATTATTTATTTGTATGAGCACAAAAAGCTTTCACTGGAGTTACTTAAAATAAAAAGAAAACTGTACATAAATATTAAGTGCAACAAAAAGTGGAAAGAGTGGAGAAAGCACTATAAAGTTACATTGTTTAAGTCACTAATGCACAAACTGTGAGATTTGATTTGCTTTACGATGGAATTTTAATAATCTTTTCTAAACAATTTTAGAACTAATGCATATTTCTTAAAGAAAAAAATCAGAAGTCTATGACATAAGTATCAGTTTCTGCATCTGACAGAAACTTTATTGAGATTAAAGGGACAATTAGATTGCCTGATATCATTTTTTTGAATCTCACTCTTCAGTAGGTGTATAATATAGTGACTACTTTTTAAAATTAATCATTAGATACCAAAGAGATAGCAATTATAACCTCTGAGAAACAGGATCTACTAATGCAGAAATATTTTCTATGTGGTGTTGTGATTTAACCCAGCAAGCAGCTAAGCACCACACAGACTTTCACTCTCCCCTTTGCTCCCAGTGAAATGAGGGAAAGAACTGGGAAGAAAGCAACGAAGTAGAAATTATGGGTCAATAAACATTTTTTAATGAGGCTTAAGAAAAAAAGAAGAAAAAAAGAAAAAGAAAAAGAAAAAGAAAAAGAAAAAGAAAAAGAAAAAGAAAAAGAAAAAGAAAAGGAAAAGGAAAAAGAAAAAGAAAAAGAAAAAGAAAAAGAAAAAGAAAAAGAAAA
>NW_024885454.1:0-13361 GCF_019232065.1 Centrocercus urophasianus
ATAGGAAGGAAGGAAGGAAGGAAGGAAGGAAGGAAGGAAGGAAGGAAGAAAGAAAGAAAGAAAGAAAGAAAGAAAGAAAGAAAGAAAGAAAGAAAGAAAGAAAGAAAGAAAGAAAGAAAGAAAGAAAGAAAGAAGAAAGAAGAAAGAAAGAAAGAAAAAAGAAAAAAAGAAAAAAGAAAAAAGAAAAAAAGAACACACATAAATCTGCATTACCTCCTGCAAAAGTGATTAAAAAGACATTCTCTGCCGGTGATCATAAACACTGTTTAATCAGGTGCCCGCAGATTGTTTGCTCCACAGGGCTGTTTGCACAGGATGGATAATATTCACTGAGTCAATAGCCAATATTCCTCTTTATGCTCATCAGAGTTTTCTCAGACCTCTCCTTTGGAGCTCACTCGTCCCTCGGGTGAATATTTAAATTCACAAACTTGGCTTTTGCACAGTGCTCAGCACTGCAGTCCTGCCTGCTGGGGAGCAGGAGGTGCCACCCAACAAATGCTGTCTGCACCAGTGGGTATCACTGGATTTTTGGGTACTGCTTCAGCTGTCACACATCAGTCTCACAGACACAAAGCAATGTGTATTTTCTTTTGGTGGTGTTTTCGCATGACCCTTATCATTCATCCCTGCACTGGACATGAGCTGGCTCCCATTGTGGGTATCAGCCCCGATGTGGGGTAACATCGCCCACACCTGACCCATCTTCCCCCTACCCACTGGCTCCTGCTCCATCTCACCCCACTCACCTTCATCAGGACTCACCACAGTAACTCACACTGGTCCCATCCCTGCTGTGCATGCATTAACAAATGCATCAAACCACACAGTTTCACCGGTGACCTTGGGGCTCTCCACTATTAACCTTTCAGCCTGCTGAGAACTGGACGTTTGCGCCTTCCCTTCCTGCCCCACCTTATCTTGCTTCTAATTTGTGCCTTGGCTTTCCTCTCATCCTGTGGTTACCAAGTTTCCTTAATAGCCTCCTATGAGGGACTTTATCAAAAGCCTTTTGAAAGCTTAAATAAATTATAGCCCTGAGTCTGCTGTTCCCTGTTATCTTGTTAACCCTTCTGCAGGGCTCCCTGCTCTTGCTAGGGGGGAAAATTCCCCTGCTTGCCTCCAAGCGCCCTCAGTCAGGTCACAGAAAGCTTCTGGAGTTCTCCCATGTGTCCCCCACCATGCCCAGAACAACTTCTTGAGATGCTCATCTCCCCACTTCACCTCAGGAAAAAAAGCCACACTTGGGAACTGAAATCTGGTGTCAGTCCCACTCACTTGGAAATAGACCACGTCAGCTGGTGAGTTTGGGAATACCTGATGTGATTTCCCTCACAGTTTTGATTAGCAGCTGTGAATATGAATTGACAGGTATTACGGAATGAAGATATTTCCAGGCAAAGAAAATGTCCTGCTTCATGTAGATATTGAAGGAGAGATTTTCAGTAATTTTTAAGGGTTCTTACAGAAACATTTCTGAAGCAGAAGGAGTTCAAGTGAGAGTAACCCAATGATTTGGAGCAGAGCATCCCCAACCTTCACCTCCTCCTCCAGCTTCTTGGACAATCCATGGTGAAGGTGCTCCCTCCCAGCCAGATGTATTGCTGCCCTCTGCTTCTCCTTGTGAACCTTTTGTAGAAGTCCTGCTACGCAAGGGCAGCAGGACAGGGGGCAAGATGCTCCATCTCATCTCCTCATTTCACTCTTTGTTAGTTTTAGGAACTGTGCTCCACCTCCCTGGATTTCTTCCCTTCCCCTGGAGCATCAAACTGCGTATAAATCAGGGCAGCTCAATTACACTTTTGCTGAGCTCTCGTGGGTAATTTGAGTGAGATTGGCTCAGCAGGAAGCGATGTGCTGGCTCCCGCTCTGCCAGGCTCTGTTCAGACACTACGTGTCACCTCCATGGCCGTACCAGAGCCCTGCGACTGCAAGAAAAAAGATGTCACCACCTGCAGAGCGACTGGGACTGGGACATCCAGTAAGTTTCCACTCTAGCCAGAACAGCCTTCAGACTATCTCCTGTTCCTTCATCTGTGTGGTGCAAGGCAGGTTCTAAATCACTCACGTGTGCCCACGAGTGAGACAACCTTTGTTATACCTACAGCTATATCTGTACCTATAGCTGATTTTGCAACATAGCACGATGCTGATGTGTCTCTCCATTTGCATACAGAGCTGTGGATCTTGGCAATTTGCAGTTAATAACAAACAATAAAAGGAGCTCTGCCAAATGTATGTACTTTCATGTCCCAGGTAGCTTGAGTATGAATGCCTAATGCCTGCCTGATTACTATTCACTTGGTATTCAATAGCTTGAAAAAATAAAAAGTCCTATAGTTAGGGAGTGAGATAGGACTGTTTAATTTCAGGCCATTATCTCCTGGTAATTGCTGGAAGAATTTCATTCTGTGTCAGTGCAATGGAAAAAAAAATCAATTTTTTTTCCCCCTTTATGAAAAAAAAGAAAAAAAGAAAAAGAGTCTGCTTTTCTCCAAGGGGTTTGGGGCTTTCAGGCCATGACTGGGAGTGAGAGCCATGGCTGCTTTATCAAATTCACATTTCATTTCCAGCATGTGCCCAAGCTGCATGTAAATTATAATGAGAAAAGGGGAAAAAACAAAGAGATAGGGCTCAAGAGATGGGAAACGATAATGAAATCAAATGAACTTGGGGCCTTTGAAGAGTAACAGAGCAACAGACAGACAGATATGTACACAGTGACAAAGATAGAGACAAGCAGGTGATATGGATGAGGAGACAGGCAGAGAAGCAGGCAGATGGAGAGAGAGGAAACAGGAGATGGGCACCATGATATGCACAGGAATATGAGTGTGAGGTGGAAGGGTCCCTGCTTCTTACAGACCTGTCAAACCACACACAGAGGTGTGCAGCTTCCAAGCACCTGCAGCTGCTGGTGTTTCCTTCATCTCCCAGCCCTGCTATGCTAGGTTCAGAAATCCAGAAATGTGATAAGACTCAGCATTTTCCCCACTGTAAAGGACCCTTTCAACATACATGCCTCATGCCTCCATCCTTCTTACTGCAGACAAGCCATGGCACTTGGCAGATTGCATCTATGTATCCACCGCATGACTGTACCTGGGGACCAGTAACCCTAGGAGAAACAAGGAGCAAGGGAAGGTCCCAACAATGTATGCTGCTTCCAACTGTTTGAAGGCAAAAGGATCCCCTCCACTGAGCCTAGAACATGAAAGGCAACCAATTCCAGACACCCAGCTCCACTTGCCTGGCTGGAGACCTGCACCTCAGTTTGGGGAGCACCTGGGTTCTGCTGGATGACTACAAGACAACATTTCACTCCTGCTGAATGCTAAGATCTTGGTTACCTCATGTTAGTGAAGCAGTGAAACAGGTTCCAGTGGGTGCCTGATATACATCTAAGAGACATCTAAGGTCAGGTTGGACCAAGCTCTTAGCACCTGATCAAGCTGTAGGTGTTTCTGTTCATGGCAAGGAAGTAGACCAGGTGACCTTTAAGGGTCCTTCCAACTCAAACAATTCTATGATTCTATGATTGTTAATAAGAGCTCCAACACGGAACACAGAGTGCTCCAGTGGTGGGGGTAGAAGGCTGGCTGCACTATGGCACAGGACAGATGTGCACCCTTGGAAGGTGAAGTCTGGCTGCCCTATTGGTCTTGAAACACTGAGGCCAGCAGGACTCCTCACAGGAGATTTTCCTGAGTTCAGGTAGCTTCAATTGGTGGCCTACCTCCTGGGTCAGTTATTTCAGTGTCTTATTCCCCTCATTTTGGAAACCTGTGGCTTGTTTGTAGGCACAAAGGGAAACAGAAGAGAATTCTGAGCCTTCAAATAGTCCTACTGCCTAATCCCAAATCTCTTAGAACAGTCAAATGACAGCACACTGAAATCCCACATGCATGCAAGCCTTGGTGCCGCAGGCGAGGTAATTTCCAGCTACCCATGAAAAGCACCTGTGCTTGTTTGAATAACCTCTGAATCACTTGTGATGACTCACAACTCATTGTAAATTGTTACGGATTAATTTAGTCATGCATAATTATTGTCACTGCAATTACAGGAATGGCTAACAACCAGTGCTGTTGGGCACAGAGGTGAGTGATGGGAGCTGATGGGGCACAAGAGCCCTCCAAAAGATGGGCAGCAGAGCCCTGCTAGGGTCTGCACTTTCCACTCTGGCAGGAAGGGGTTTGGGACAATGGGAAATGATGCCAGCAACAGATTCCAGAAGAATGCTACAGAAATCCCAGGATAGGGCAGAGCATACCATGCACCAGGCCTCTTGGTGCTCTGCAGATCACAGAATCGTGGAATGGCTTAGATTGGAAAAGACCTCAAAGCCCACCCAGCCCCAACCCCCTGCCGTAGGCTGTTTGCCCCCCCATCAGCTCAGGCTGCCCAGAGCCCCATCCAGCCCAGCCTTGAGCACCTCCAGGGATGGGGCACCACAGCTCTCTGGGCAGCCAGTTCCCCTGAGCAGTGGGCTGACTCCAGCAGGATCTATATTTGCACAAGAATAATTTGAAAATCCTTCAGAAGCTGCTGAAGTCTCTCAACTCTAACGAAAGCAATGCAGGAAAAGCAGGATGTAGGAAGGGGGGAAAAAAAGAAAAAAAAAAAAAAAAAAGGAAGAAGCCAGAGATTGATTCTTACCTCATATCATTAAAAAATAAATTGCTGTAGTGCTATAACATAAAGTAAGAATCAATCTTATTTTTTAACACCAGAAATAACCTAATGAAATACAAGATTGATTCTGAATATGGGCTTCTTGGTGGAGCTCCTGTGGGAATTGATTACAAAATTGAATGTCTCAGAGCTGATAAGATGAATTTGGAATAAATCTTACTTTTAACTACTCCCTTTTTATGCTCATAAAAAAGCTCTCTAAAAAAAAAAAAAACGAGAAAAAAAAAAAAAATAAAAGGAAAGATTGATTCCAATCAAAACTTCTTCTAAAAAGTGAGACAGTTTCGATTTGTCAAGGCAGTTTTTCAGCAGAACAGCACTGAACTTCAGAGCCAATCTCACCCCTAGTTATGCGTTCCCTGGGGAGGAAAAATACGAGGCACAATATTTCTGATTTACAGCTTGAAATGAGACAGTAATGATCATAATAATCAGGACAAGAAGAAGGAGAGAGCCTCAAGTGGATGGCAGCTCTCTCGACTGATGATGCCAAGGGAGGCAGTGGTTTAGAAAGCAGAGGTGGAGGAGCAGGGACTGCTGAGGACATCTCCAGCTCTGCAAACCCCAGGTTCTAACATGGGGCTTGTAATTCCAGTGGTCTCACCAGCTTCCAGGGCTGCACCTCCATCTCTTTCAGCATCTCCTGCCTGACCCCCAACACCAGCAATCCCTCAGAGCCTCAATGCACTCACGGGTGGGAAATGGTGTGAGTTTCCAGCCCCAGCTCAGTTGCAACCTGGTCAATCCCACCCCACGCCACCACGTCCAGTGCCCTGGGATGTGCCTGAATTCCCACCAGCCAAGCTCCGGTTCACCAGAATGGAGTTGCCCAGACCCACTGAGCTCAGAGCATTGCGCTCTTCAAGCTTTGCTACCAGACGGGCTGTGATAATTTCCATACCCTCACTTCTAATTATGCTTCATGCCTTTGTTCCCATGGGCAGCAGCGCTGGTCTTATCAAAAAAACAAGGCAAAATGCTCATTTAGACTTGAGGCCCACTCTGCATTCTCTTTAATCTCTCTCTCCCCATCACTGCTCTGCAGAAAGCCGTTCCAGGACTCTCGTTGGTTGGGTAGTTTTCTCTCATCTCCAGCTTATATTTATTCATGGTCCATTTATACATGTTTGTTCTAGTGCCAATATTTTATTTCATCTTCAAATGCTCTCCCTTGCACCTGAGCACCTCTGCAAGATGGCGGTTTGTTCTCATCTCTCTGGTATTTTCTGTACTGGGAAGGTCTACTAATGGATTTTTTTTTTCACTTTCTGGAAGAAATGTTATTCTGACACCCAAATTGTGTCTGTTTTTCAGCAGGTGAGAGAATTTGAATGCTATTCTTCTCTTTTTCAGCACATCTGTCTTTATCTATCTTTCTCTTCTTTTTTTCACTTTTGCTCTGTCTCTTTCTTCATCTTTTATATTCTCTTTCCTTCCTTCTCTTTTCTTCCTTCCTTTAAATCCCTCTCAAAGACATCAGAAAAGAGCACCTTCTGCACTGATCAGAAAAGTGCCTTCCACAGAACTCACATTAAGTGATGCTGGGATGGAGGTAACCAAAAAATCTCCCTGCTTCAAGACCAGTGTGCCACGCATCTGGGTGGGGATCTGGCTGAGATGCCTCTGACCTTTTGGGTCCCAGAGAAGTGAGCTCCTACTGCAGCAGCTGGGCCACATAGTGTGGATGGGTATTCCAAGCGAGCAGACGTGCAGCCCAGCTGTGCTGAGCACAAAGGCACGCCAGATGCACTCCTACATCCTCCTGTGCTGTGACGCACAAGGATACCAAGGGAGAGGCAGAGCCTGCTCAACATGTATCCCAGCATGGGAGCACCGCCAGCTGTGCTCATCACCATTCTGCAGTGCCAGTGGGGGGATATGGGGACTCATCCTCTGTCCTCCTTTTGCTGGGGTTTTGGATGAGCTGAAGAAAGGACTTCCTGGTTCCAGCAGATGAGGAGGCGGCTCCTTGCTTGGGAAGGAGAGCTGCTCTGTTCTTCTACCCCAGCAAAATCTGGTCTGCATTACAAATAGCAAAAGCTCTTCCAAACCCACTGTGTTTAAATAATGTTAAAGATCTGACTGGAAGCATCGAAAGCAAATTCCAGTGCATAATGAAGAAGGATTGTCTGGCATGGTAATAATAATAAACTCAGTGCACATATGTATGTATACATGTACATATAGAAAGAAAATTTCATCTGAGAAGCTGAAAGCCCTGTAATTAGCAAGGTCTCATGGCTGCTCCAGGAGGCACAGGGCTCTTGAGAGGCTGTTTTCACTTTGGTGCTGAGGGAAGAGGCTACCCAGCATCTTTCTGAGAACCAGTGAAGAAGAGGAAAGGCATGTCTCCTCCTAGCCTGTCCTTGTCCCTCTTGCAGCCCTGGGATGATTAATGGATCTGATTTGGTTTACAGCAGACCATGGAAGACCATGGCACCAATTCACTGCAAAATCCCAGACTAGTAAACAGGTGACGGTCCTAGTTCACAGAATCATAGAATCACTTGAATTGGAAAGGACCTTTAAAGGTCACCTGGTCCAACTCCCCTGCAATGAGCAGGGGCACCTACTAGCATCCACCTACTAGCATCCACCTCTGGGTGAACAGTGCCAGTGTTTCAAGAGAAATGAGACCAAGGTTAGATGCATGGAGTCACTAATACAGGTTTGAAAGAAGCCATGTCTATAAGCTCAGGAGAAGGCAGACAAGAAGTTGGAAGAGAGCATGCCAAGGGTGAACCCTGAGCAGGTCCCATGCTGAGCATCCCACCTCACAGCACAAGGAGCTGTCCTTGTCCCATTGGGCATCGTCCTTCCCCACCGCAGATGTGCTCAGCAGCTTTCTCAGTGACTCAGGTAATGATGCTCCCAGTACTTTCCTGGGGACTCTGTTCAGCAGTTCCTGTCATCCTCCTCCACTTTATTATGCTTAGCAGAACCTCCCCTGCCATCCTGCTCATGTCCTTCACAAGCCTCTGTGCTGATGAGACAGGAAAGAAGAAAGAAAAGGGCATCCTCTCTATCTGCTACCTGTGCAGGTGGATGCAGGGTGGGAACTGGAAGATGAACCACACAATGCAGGTTCACACAAAGCTCAGTGGGCATGCAGGCACTATGATGGGGGCACAGGATAGGCACTGTATTAGCCAGTACTCATGGATTGTAGAGAAATCCTTCAGACAGGGGCAATCTCATATAGATCAACTATGAGCAATCAGACCTGGGTTTGCACCACACCAGAATTCTTTACATCAGAGCTTGCCCCAGCCCTGTTAATCAGCCTGGAGCAACCTCTCTCCCGGTCTCCCATCCTCACTCTTCTAAACATACCTCACTGCATCCCTTTATCATGTGAGGATGTCTCCCATGGGCAGTTATGGACAGACAAGAAAGCAAGCAGAAATATGTACTAGCAGTCACCTCAGTCTGCTCCCAAGGCCTCCATGGCCCCGTTAATCACCTGGGCTTGCTTACGCTGTGCAATTTGCATGGTAATTACATTTAACAGGAACAGCAATAAAGAAAATAGAAAGTGTAATGTTGTTATCAAAGCATAATTATTCCAGAACAATTCGGTGATTACAGTTTGTCGTGGTTAGTACTAATTGTCACCAGTTCTCATTGGTGCTGCATGTTCCTTCTGATTCCTGCAGCTGTTCCAGCATCAGCACCTGGGTGTCTCCTGGACCTCTCCAGCCACCACAAGAGTGCACCCCCAGGTACAAAGCAGCTCTTACTGTATGGATCTGCAGTTTGTTGAGGAGACCTGTGGAAATGAGCATGTGCAATGAACAGGTACATCTACAGTTCAATCAGACTCTTTAGCAGATCCTGTTGTGATAAAACAAGGGGAAATGGTTTCAAGTTTAAAGAGGGGAGATTTAGGTTAGACATAAGGAAACAGTCTTTTACAGTGAGGGTGGTAAAGAACTGGAACAAGTTGCCTAGAGATGTGGTGGATGCCAAGGCTGAATCAGGATCTGGGCAATGTGATCTAGCTGTGGATGTCCCTGCTCATTGGAGTTGGACTAGATTACCTTAAAAGATCCCTTCCAACTCTTAAGGATTCTCTGAGCCTAATCAGGTCACTCAAAGCCCCTCCAGCCAGACCTTGACTGCCTGCAGGGATGGAGCACAACAGGCCCCCGTCTCTGCTGTGCTGAGCACTCCAGCTGTGGACGCAGCGCTCCAGGTGCGGTGTCACAGCGCAGAGCAGAGGGGCAGGATCCCCTCCCTCGCCCCGCTGGCCGCGCTGCTTCGGATGCAGCCCAGGATCCGGCCGGCTGCCTGGGCCGCAGGGCACACTGCTGGCTCACGCCCGGCTGCCATCCCCCGGCACCCCCAGGTCCTTTCCGGCAGGGCCGTGCTCTGTCCCGACGTCCCCCGGCTCGTACTGGCAGCGGGGGTTGCCACGACCCGGGTGCGACGCCTCGCGCTTGGATGTGTTGAGCCTCAGGAGGTTCCCCTGTCAGCCTGGCCAGGTTTCTCTGGACGGCATCCTGTCCAGACTCTGGAAAACAAGAAAGACTCTTCCCTGTACTCCTCCAAGCTCAGGTAGAGGACAACACGCCACCCAAGGCAAAAGTGCAACCAAAGGCTGACACCTTGCAGGCATCGCCACATTGTCTCCTTGTAGCGTGCAGCAGTTCTTCCAGACCAGCCATGGACTGCAGGGACAATGAGAGGGCATCCCCATGCTCCCCATTGGGTTCCTGGGCACACAGAAGACAGCCTGCTTTTCTGCAGCTCCTGGCAATGAATCCTATTGCAATGAATGCCATTGCAATGAATTCCATTGCCAGCTCACTGTTTAGTCCCAAAAAAGGGCAAGACAGACTCCTGGAGTGGGGTTGATATTCTCCTATGAATATGCAGAGACCTCACCTTCAGAGCTCTGATTTCTGCCTGCCTTCTCAGCTCAAACACTTGTTACTGGTTGGAGGAGCCCTCAGAAATTCTTCTGTCCTCTGAAGCCTAAAAAGGAGGAGAAGAAAGCACCTGTTCTGTGATGTGCGGCTGCTTTGCTCCCCAGGTCTATGAACACACCTGGAGAGGATTTCATTGGGGACTGCATACTCTGTACATCACAGGCACATCAGCATTCAACTGTATGAAGGTGGCTAAATTGAATCACTCACAGCTGGCAATGAAGGAAGGTGTGGGGTGGAAGTCCAGTCTGGGAAATAGAGGGGTGAGAGGAAAGTGCTTCCCCAGGAAAAGTGTGGGAGCAGCTGACACAGAGAGGCCATGCTCCATTGAACATCAGGAGCTCCATGCTGGGGACAGGCAGGTGAGATGGCAGCTACAAGTACAGTGTCATGGCAGCGTGCAGCCCAACAACCCAGACCAGAGGAGTGCTGTTTGCAGTGTTCCATGCGCAGTGATCCAGTATATGGACTGGATCCCAGAGCCAGCAGATATCCCACTCCAGTCACCCAAACATGGTCTTATCCCCAGCTGTGCATATGAAAGTAACCAATGCCTGGTGGACGCCAGCTCCATCTCCACTGCACAGTCACCCACACTATTGGGGCTGCATCAGTACAAGGGGACACAGTCTTACAAAGAGCAGGAAGAGCACACTGGGTAGGTGCAAGCACCCATCTCCTGCCATCCGATGCAGCCTGTAAGATCAAGGCAAGCACACTGCAGTAAATACTTCCAGCACCCGCTTCACCTCATATAGCTGGGAGTCATCCCAAGCCACAACTGCAATTAGTTACAAACCCTAAGAACATTTTCTTTTATTTCATTTCTCCAGTGCCTCCTTAAACCTTTGCAAACTTTTAGAACCCACACTGTTGTACACCAACCACCCCAACAAGTCTAACACACCTTGCACAAGGAAGCACCTCTTATTCGTAACACTTACCTGCAATCTCTTGCGGCCTCTGCTTCTCACTTTGCTTCCTGCCTCTTCCCATCTCTCCTGACAGGTATTCTTCAGACATCTTTGTCCCAGACTATGGCTAAAAGTTACTTGAGTATTATTCAAAAAGGGACTTATCCACACATCTGATCATCCTTTGTGAGACTTTTGTAGTGTCTTTCTGAGATGAAGGTTCAGTGAGGCTGTGTGAAGTACTGGAAAGCTGAACGAGCAATGAGTTTTCATAGTGACTGTTCCTGACTTTGGAAATGAGCTCAGCTCAAGTTCAGGAGGAGACCAGAACATGGAATGAAGATGGAGAAGTCTTCCAGACAGAGTTCCAGTTAAAGGCAAGACTTTATCACGTGATGGGACTCCATGGAAACAAAACACATTGAGAGGCATGGGGGAAGGCATGAAGTATCCCAACATTGTGGTATCTCTGTAACCTCTTCTCTCTGTGTTGGACAACAAAGAGACCCTGTGGCATCTAGTAGGGTTGACCTGTGTCACCTGGTCAACCTACCTGCTCCAGCAGTGTCCTTTCCTGTAATATGGGTTGGACTGGGGAAATCTGGGACTGGCAGAAAGGTCCTGGAGCTGTCACTACATCAGTGTCCTTCCAGCTCCCTTGCTGAAGCAGAGCCACTTAGTTAATCACCCCAGTGGATTAGCACTGCTTTCTGAGCTCCAGCAGGAACTCCTGGAATTGCAAATCGCATTTGCACCGCTTAGCCCAGGAGCATCGCTGGGGCTCAGTAGGCAGATGCAAAAGGAAACCTTTAGAGAGAACGAGGGGGATAAAAAAGAGATTATCAGTACCAAGCCTGAAAATTAATAGACCAAATCAAAATTAATTAATAGACTAAATTCAATTAATAGATTAATCCTCTTTGAAAACACAGTACCTCCATCACTTATCATCTCTGAGTCTTCCCACAAAGACAGTTTGATTTTACTGCTAAACCTGGTTGTAGTGAGGAGATGGGGGCATGAAGGGATCAGTGCGAGGGGAGAACTGGGAAGCCCAATGCCACCAAAGTGCTGACACCTCCTCTCCGTGATGAAAGCTCTGACGCTGGAAACACGGTGAGTATTAAGAGCAATTGTGGTTCTGCTGTTTGGTTTATATCTGGATTAGATTTGTGTTAAGGATGGAGTATGGTTCTGGCTAAGTATTACTTTCCACAAATATTTGGCTTTTAAAAAAAGCCCAAATGTGCAGTTTATCACATTCAGACCCTAATAAACTGTAGTAAATGTGAAGAGCAATAAAAAGAAACTGGAGAGCTGAAGCAAGGGACACAGGGGGTGGGTACTGCCTGCTGAGGTGGGCCTGGATGGTGTGTGGGAATGGTGGGAGGGATTGGGCTGGCAGCAGCCCTGCCTGCGACCTTGAGGTGCAACCAGCTGCCTCTGGACCCCAGCTTCTCCAGCACAGTGCTGCCATGCTGTTATGAGCTTAGGGGAACTGCTCCCAAGATGGGGCCCTATCTTGGAGCTGGCAAGGAGGAGAAATCCTGCCACAGAATAACAAACAGCAATTTTGTCTCACTGACAATAAGAGAAGCCATCTCAGATGCAGATGACTATGCTGGAGACTTCTGAATGTGGACACAAAAAAATTCTATTTCCTTGCTGCTGGGAGCCGGAAACTGAGCTGGCCCAGTAAGACAAAGAACTGGTGGAGGAAGGACTGAAATTGTGGGAATGGTGGCACAAGGAGAACCAGGCAACCCCCTTCTTATCCTTAATCATAACCCTAACAGCAACCCTAACCATAATCCTAACCTTAACCCTAACTCTACTCTAACCCTAACCCCTAGGCTAACCCTGAACTTCTCCCTGACTATGCTTGTCCTGTGTAAAAGCTTACTAAGTACTTGTTAACTACTGTAAATAAGCTCATGACCCATCTGCAGACATTCCCAGCAGCCTAATGAAGAGAAAGTTCCTCTCTTCAGAAGATGATGGATCCTTCTGGAATGCAAGGGTCTCCAAGTTCTCCTTGGAATGAGTGGGAGAGGATTTCCCCCCGCCACCCCCATAGCTTCTGGCACCCTATGAAAGCATGGCAGCTCACACGTTCGTGCGAAGAACGGCATGTAGTTCAATCAGGAGTAGGGGGAGTAAAAAAAGAACCACCACCACTAACCACCAAAAAAGCAACAGAATGAAAGTTACATTTGCAAGGCTCAAGTTTCCTTTTCACAATGACACTTTGAAAGCCCATTTGCCTAAACGTATTCATTGCCATGCTCAATCAGCAAACAGAAGAAAGCCCACAATGAGGAAACAGAAAGCAATGTTTCTTTTAATGTAAATGAATTAATGAGTAATTAATCATAAAAGCCGGCCTATCTTCCCTCAGCTGTGCTCTGAGATAGGCGCTCGCTATCTCTGATCTGCTCACGACTTGCAAGCAGAGCATTTGAAAGGAGGATGGAGACGGTTATGGTTGTGTGCCCATCCTTGGTGTCGCCGGCACTGAGGATTGTCACTGCAGAAAACAGCCCTAGGTCCGAAACGGAGCAAAACAAAGGCTGAGCTCTCCCTGCTGGAATTGAATCGTTCTGAGTTCCTCAGCACAGTTGGTTAAAATCAAAATGTTTTGTCCTGATTTTGATTACCCATTACTATTAAATTATTTTACATACATTACAGTGTATTATGCACAAGCATTTTGAAGTTTTGACCGCTTCCTCACTTTTTCTTTCTGTGAGAATGAAGTTCCCTCAAAATCCTCTCATTTTCACAAGCTGTTTTGCTTTCAACAGTTTGGCATTTCCAACAA
>NW_024885455.1:0-5000 GCF_019232065.1 Centrocercus urophasianus
AAGGAAAGGAAAGGAAAGGAAAGGAAAGGAAAGGAAAGGAAAGGAAAGGAAAGGAAAGGAAAGGAAAGGAAAGGAAAGGAAAGGAAAGGAAAGGAAAGAAGAGTCCCTGGGTTGAAAGAGGTATGAAAAAGCTCATCACAAATCCAGACCAGCTTGGCGACTTTCCTGTGCTGACATCTTTAACTATCCCCTCACTTCCCTCCTTCTCCCTCCAGCAAATGCAGAAGAGGCACAGGCATATAGGCCCAGACTTTTAAGATGTTAGATTCCTAGCCTTTTAAAAGCTGATCCATAACTCCCACTATTGTATTTACTTTTCAAATTCATTTTAAAACAACCGTGGCTCCCTCAGAATCTGCTTAGTTGTCTCATAAAGGCCACTTAGAGACGCCATGTAACTCTAGTGACTCACCACAGTGCCTTTTCAAGGCAGAAAAATCTTGATGCACTGCTTATATATATAATACAGTTTTCCATCTTACTGATTTTAGGTTTAATTTTCTTGGCTAGAGTTGAGTTATTGGATGGACACCGTGGGATACCAAATGTACAAATTGCCTTGCACATCAAGAGTCTGTGAAGAATCTCAACTGAAGTGTCTACGACTTTCTCAACCCACACAAACATCTGGGGACCAACCTAGTGATCCAAAGGCGTTCAGAACAATATATGAGTACATTGAAAATTGTACTGTGGGAAGAAGTGCTAGTACACAAAGCGGAAAAACACATACAGAAACTTCCCTGAGGATACAAGAGCTGGAAATGATACAAGATATGTATATTCAGCTACCAGTAGACTCTCTCTTCCCTGCCTTACAGGTCTACCTAACTGTAGTCTCCAACAAAAACAATATTTCTTCCCTGTAAAAAATGTTACTTTGGGATTAAAGAAAATAGCTTCACCTACTATTGTTCAGCATATATATATTAAGCAGTGAGTATCATAGGTACCACCAGCTAAAACTGTAGCTAGTTGAAAATAGAAAAGACACTGCTTCTGTTGCAATATATGCCTACATTCAGCTTTCAGCAGAGATGAGTTTTACCAGATTTACAGATTTATATTGAAACATGAAATGGTACTAAGTTAATTAAAACGTATCAATTTTATTTTTAAAGAGAGAACAAAGAGCCTTTAGGTTCACAGAGCTGAATCACATCAACAAAAATTTCAAATAGATTTTCATTTTTTAATATACTTTTGAATTTAGACTGCAAAATTAGATTTGGGAGATTTTCTTTTGTCCTGTTTGCCTGGGATTGGTCATCTACTTATGTAAAACAGAGTGAAAATAAATATTAATGGGCACCAGTTGAGGACTGGGGTCAAGACTAATTCTCAGTTTCTTTGATGTGTTAAGTTTGAACAGACAAAAGTAAACAAAAATCATATGTCATTTCTCAATAGTAAACTATTGCAAGGGATATATTTATGTTTAGTTTAATATTACAATTGTAATGTTAATGGTAATGTGTTACCCTTCTTTAAGTGTAAATGTGATTTCTCTGTTAATGAAAAAAAGATACTAAAATGCACTAATTATAATGGGGAGTATTGTACAGGTAGCTGATGTACAAGCTCCTCTAAGCAAATCGGCCAAATGTAACTTACACCTCATCTACCATACTTTCAGGCTGTTGCCATAGTTGTGCTCTGCCAGCTGAGTGGAGATGGGATGCTGCAGTAATGAAGGACTAAACCTTCACCTCGCAAGCCTCAGCCTCAGGTCATATAAAAATTTTAAGGGCCACAATCCAGATCTCACAAGAAGTGAGAGCTGTTTTTCTAGACAGTCTTCATTAAAAAAATTTTGCATTAATAACTTAAGAATTAAAAATCATCATATTCCTCTACCCACTGACTACCAAGGAGCTGGGTAACTCCTTCAGGTTTTTCACTTCTTGTTGTAGTCGGTATGATATTAGGGCCATTTTTTTCCAAACTTTCTTCACTATAATGTGAACACAAGAACTGGAATAAAATCGTGAAGTAGAAAAACAGCTTAATCACCCATTGATAGATAAAAGTATAAGAAAGAGGAAGATATGTTAGTACCTTCACTAGTTTTCCACCCTGCTTTTCTGAACTTTGTCCATCTTAACCAGATGCTGTGTTTTCATATCTAATAGTCATGATATTTCAATTTGGAAACCTATCTGAGCATCAACAGCAACTACAATGACTTTTGCTTATGAGTTTATTTACCATATCCATACACCAGTCAGCAAATTATTTTCCAAGCACCTTTCACATGCCACCCATGATACTATGGGATATATGTTGTCTATGATTCCATGATTCTATAATCTCTTTTGTGGGTTGAACAGCCCTAGCCTGTCTTTCCAATTGCAAAAATCCTTGATTACCATGTCACTCTTCCATGTACACCTATCCTCATTCTTCTGAATGTCAAATACTCCAAACTCTACTAAAAATATCATGCATATATTTATATAGCAAAATTTATTTTAAAGGATCTTTTCCAAGACTTCACTAGCAATCTATTGCTCAAATAATGTATTAAGATAAACATTATCATATTCATCAACTGTTTGATTTCTTTTTCATTCCGTATAATTGAAAAGATCTAATTAGGTTGCATAATACTGATCATGCACAAATCATGCTGTAATTTGTAATGTAGCTGGACAACTGTTAGAAATTAGGATTGTATTAGAAAAACAACAACAACAACAAAGAACACTGGCAGCAACAAAACTACGAAACCTTCAAGATTAGGCAGATGACATCAATCGTCCTTGCATGTAATGCAAAATGTAGGGTGGCAGATAACCTAAAGAATAACACAGATATACAAGTTGAAGAATAAATTTGAAAAGTGAGCAGTGGTAAGGCCAAAAGTTATGTAAATGGATGATGATGGACAAAAATATGTGGTATACTATGCTATCACGGTAAAAAAATATGAGTATGATTTTAGCCATCTTTTGTGGAGGCATTATACCTGCAATGTACAGAGGCAAAAGTCTGTCTTTGTGCAGTGTAGTGCGCTGATCTCTGCACATTTCATTAGCAGGGGATCCCTGCACCATGGATGGAGTTCATTTAGAGATAGTTATCAGCAAAGAATAAAAAGCCTTGTGTAAGATGTGAATAAATAGAAATGGAAGGGAGATTAGCATGACTATAATCTACTGATTTTTGAAGACAGTATTAACACTTGAAAACAAAAAAATAATGATTCAGATCTCTTGATAACAGGATCCATTCAATCACAGCAAAAAAAAAAAATAATGCATGTGATAGCTACAAAGAAGGCTTGCCCAAATAGGTGGGCTATGGATTCTTAGGAACAATGCTGCAGGAACGCAAAAATAGGTATTCCTTCTTTACAATCTGTATTATTATTCAGTGTGGTTTTTTTCCTTAAAAAGTAGCCTCCGTATCTAAAAAAAAAAAAAAAAAGGATCCCAAATTTTTCACAGGGACTGAGGTAGTTCACTGAAAAGCTCTCATTTCCCTTCTAGAGAAAAGAGTTGGAGAATGCCCACAACTGAAGTCTTCTTTTCTGCAAGTTGTCATCAGAAATAAATAATCTTGCTAGTGAAGGAAATCGGGAGTCTCTGTCTATTCTGTCTAGAATCAGCTTTCTAAATTTGCCTGATAAACATTCTCACTCCTTCAGCACCCACTCAGTTACAATGGTCAGGAACCAGCTAAGAAATTGCCTCCTTCAAGATGGAGCATTGTGCTACCAAAACCTTCTCTATAGTGCCACTGACCTGCCTTTCATTTTAAAATGACCCTGAGGATTATACCTCAGTGTACCTGGAGATGGAAAAAGTCAACATTTAAATGGCTAAAAACATTCTAGTTATGTATAAGCACTGTTTCTTCATTCCCTTTCACCTACCAAGCCTCATCTTTCCCTCCGCTGAGATGTACTTATTGACATTTTTACTGAGGAAGAAGTTTGTTGTGTCAGTAGGTAATCTAAACACCTCCTGCCTTGAAGCTTCCCATCATCAACTTGCGGGAACCCACACAGAACAAAACCCCAGAGCAGGTCCTCACTTCTTTCTTCCGTATGTCCACTTGTCACTGTTCTTCTTTTGTATCAGAAGCACAGAGAAAAATGACAGCCATGGAGGCAGAGTGGTATCAACGGCTGTGGATAAATCAATCCATCACACACACACACAGAGACAAAAAAAAAAGAAGAAAAAAAAGAAAAAAAAATTCTGCCATGAAACTTAATCACTAAAGGTCATGTCGGGGAGTGAGGAACAGATTAAATTAGCATAGTATTAGATATGGAAAATGATTTCTGTCAAAATCATCTTTACCACAATTATAATATGTTAATTACGTATTTCATTAAGGAAGTTGATTATGGTTCACAGATGAAATCATGCAGACGAAGACACCTGGAAGGAAGCACTAGAGCCTGAAGCCTCTTCTTACCCTCTCTCACACACACACGCACACACACACACAATTAGGTACACACACTCTCATGTAGAAAAGCTTTTCCCATTATACTTCAAAGATTATTAAAGTGCAGCTGCGTCTGGTTAGGACAGAAACTCACAGAAATAAAGTAAAGCATAGCAGGGTACATTCATTTTCCTTCTATCAGTACTTAGGATGAACTGTTCGTTTTAAGACTATAACATCCTCTGCCTCTGGTGACATATTGGTGGCATCTAGTACTGTGGGTAAAGGATTTCAGCACTGACTAATGAGACGGTGGCTGTTCGTTTTTTACAGGGAAGAGATCATTCGGCAAATTTTAGACGAGCTATTTGAAAGAGATATCATCAACCATACGAATGTCATACAGTATCTTGTCCTTAGCAGTGGCTGCAGTGATGTTTATGGTGAGTTTGGGTACATGGGTATGGTGAAAAAGCTGCATTATGGAGCAACTAATTATATAAGTTCTTAGCCTTCTTATCCAAGTGTTTGAATTGTTCGTTATGTTTAGTGAATAGGGCAAGTTCTTCAGGGATTAGAAAACACAGCCTCCTTGTTTT
>NW_024885455.1:9583-23089 GCF_019232065.1 Centrocercus urophasianus
TTTCTTTCTTTCTTTCTTTCTTTCTTTCTTTCTTTCTTTCTTTCTTTCTTTCTTTCTTTCTTTCTTTCTTTCTTTCTTTCTTTCCTTCTTTCTTTCCTTCTTTCCTTCTTTCCTTCTTTCCTTCTTTCCTTCTTTCTTTCTTTTTCTCTCTCTCTCTCTCTTTCTCTCTCTCTTTCTCTCTCTCTCTCTCTTTCTCTCTTTCTTTCTCTCTTTCTCTCTTTCTCTCTTTCTTTCTCTCTTTCTCTCTTTAATTTGAAATTGTCAGAGAAGAGTATATTGGCCACCTTTATAAATACACTTAATAATAGATCAGATGGTTTGTCTTGCTGGAAATCTGTCGGTGGGAGTGAGCTGGGAGGGAGAGACTGACAAGACAGCCTTTTCTTTTTTTAAGCAGCGTCTTGATGAACAAACCAGTGCTGTATTTTAAACAAGGCTTTTGCACAGAGCTACCCCAGCACAGTAATTTAATGAATCTACATTTCATGACTGAAGTGATAAGGATGAAACATTTTAAAATAACCAAAAGGTAGATACACCAAAAAGTCTGATGAAACATTAAATGAATGTAGTGTAACACATTATCTTTGCTTCTGCACATCCAAAAAGTGCAATGAACTAAAACATTGCATTAAGCCAAGAATAAAGCTAAAAATTAAATTGGCTCAGAAAGATCTAGTGTAGTGGTTTATGCACTAAGAACGCAGTAAATTTGGTCATTTAATATCATTCTCTTTACCTCTGATATGCACATTAAAAGCAAACCAAAATTCACAGTAAAAAGCTAGAAGAAAAGGGCAGAACTGAACTTTGGCATTTTACATGCTTATTTTTTTTTAAACACATTGTATTAATTGTTGTTTATTTACTTTATAGCTATTCTCATTGTCTGCTGTTCAGGTGGTGTGTATACCCTGAGACATGAAATATAACAGGGTCTGTTACAGATTAAAACAGGATCCAATAAAGAAGACGTATTCAAAAATATAATACTGCCCCTTCAAATCAATAAATAAAGACAAGCATTTCATACACTAATGCATATATCTATGACCATTATAAATTAGTTGCTTGCCAGAAAATACACTTCTTAGCACAAGTGCCATTATTTAAAGTTGTCTGTTTAATGCACACTTAGTATATTTTCTCATCCAAAGCTGCACTGCATAATTAGACAACATCCATTCTTAAGAACTAAAGTAGATGCCAAAAATGTAATACATAAAGCATGACGTTTTACAAATTTACATCTTCAAAAGTTATGTGTGGCTTCAGATAAAAAAAAATTGCAAAAAGATCACTATATTATAATGGTCCGGGTTTCATCTTAGCTTGCTCCATCTGTCGACTGGCAGTAATGTAAGTTATAATGCACTCATTCTTATTCAACTTCAGTGAATGGGTATTTTCCAGGGTAGTTCTATTAAATGGACAACTAGATAGGTGTCTTAATAGTTTGCTGAATTATGGCTGTTTAAGTCTCAGCTAGATCAATGGGCTGATTGCTGGTTCTTTTCCCAGAAGGCATTTATTGTCCTCTAAGGTTAGCATGGATTTCTGTCTGCGTTCCCAGCATGAATGTGCCTCCTGTAATCTACTGGTCATATGCAGCAGAAGCTCTTACCTTTCCCACTTGGCACACCTTAGGAGGGCTTCGCTATTCCCATACCACTGAGTTGGGTGAGGGTGTCTCTGTCCTCCTGCTCTTTTTCAGCCTTCCTGTTGAGAGCTGTGATGTAACTCTGCCTTTCCCTAATGGGACTCTTAGTACAACAGCCAACAGTCAATCAACTGATCAACAGAAAGATGGAAAATATGGATCCACTACAGAATGATGGAGGTCACAAGAGATGGAGAGAGAAGTGTATGTCATCTACCTCAACTGTAGCACATTCCTTCGCGCTGTCTCTGTAGGATCACTGTAGACAAATAGGAAAGATAGATTGCAAGGAAAATTACAAGGCTGATAAAAACCTGTCTGTACTGCCAGGCTTAAAAAGTAGTGGTCAGTATTTTGAAGACCCATTGGTGGATGGTTACTGGTGTCATTCTTTAGGGACTGATAGTGAGAACTGTGCTGCTTTGGTTTCTTCAGTGACAACCTAAATGGTGCAGTGGTATGCATCTTTATTAAGGTCTAGTCTGACAGTGTGCTGGGAGCAGAGCTAACAGGTGGAAGGACAACAACAGGCTGCAGAAATGGGTTGAATAAACTTCAAGAAGTTCAACAAAGGCAAATGCAAAGTCTTGTATCTGAGATATAACCATTATGCAGAAGCACAGGCAAGGGGAAGAGTGGCCAGGCAGCAACTCTAAAAAGGGAATCTGGAAAACCCTGGGAAAATTTATTATGAATCAGCAATAACAAAGGCAAGTTGCATGGAAAGAGTGCAGCTAACAGGCCAAGGGAAGCGCAACCCTTGTTAGACCACATCTGAGTAGTGTTCAACTCTGGGGCTCAGTCTTTACAAAATGACAGGCAATGCAGAGTAAGTCTGGCAGAAAATGACCACACTGTTCAGGTGATATTACGAGAGGTTGCAAGAATGGCATTTGCTTGGAAGTGTATCCATTCAGTGGCTCGAGCTATCTCCTAGAAGGTTAGAGAGGAGATGATAAAAGGACTATAAGCAATAGACTCAAGTTGAAACAGTGGAAATTCCAATAGGATACAAAGCCAAAACTTCTTCATAAAGAATGAATAGGCATTGCCTCAGGTTGCCCAAGGGCTGTGACGTCTTCATCCTCAAATAAATTTAGAACTCAATGGCAGAAGGCAGTGGCAACCTGACCTAACTTTGAAATTGGAGCTCTTTTGAACAGGGAAGTGGAATAGGTGACCTCCAAAGATTCCTAATTATACTGAGATTCTCATCACCTACAGCATATTCTCTTTATGTTTACCTCTGGCTCTGGTATTTAACAGATATCACAGAGAATAAATTCCCCCGTTTTCCCTATGGTCACTGGTGTTTTGGCTCTGATGCTTGTCTCACCTGGCAGCCAGCTTGTGTCTCTCAGCAGCTTTTGCACAATGCCATAGGAGAGCAAAGGCTAGTGGGCTGTACAAGCTGGCCAGCATGCCAGTAGCCTTTGTGCTTCTGCTTGTTAATCACAAGGTGCTACTGAGGTGTGTGAGCTGGCCAGTGTGCCAAAAGCCAGTGCATCAGCCACACAAAAAGAAATGAGCCAGCAGCAGGCAGTAGCAGATTGCAGAATTGTGTCCTGGTGCTGTCAGGGGCAAGGCCTGAACCACCCACAGTAATTAGTGCAGTCAAATCAGGTGCTACAGCAGCCAGTCGGACTGAGGCTTTCTTCCTCACCTTCTGCCTGGCCCAGTAGTCTCCTAAGCACCCTGTCACACAGACACCCTTATTTCTCAATGGGAAGGGAGTAAGAGTCACACTACGTTGTACTAGATTAATTCTGTTTAATGCATATATTATTTTAAACTAGTTACATCATGTTGCATTGCATAATGTTACATGTTGCTCTGGAAGCCCTTTCCCAATCCCAAAGTCTCTGTTCTGCCATCACGATGTACACTCTGCAGGCGTCCAGCCTTTACAATGTTTGAAAGGCTGGAAGATATCTGTACTATGTTCCTTTCTTTCCTCTTGTGGTGCCACAGATTTCACTAAGCAGCTGAAATTGGAAGTGGGTGTCCCAGCCACAGGAAAGTGGGGAATGAGACAAGAAGCTGACTGCTGATAGACTGCTTTTTGCTTTAGCAGATATACTACTGTTGGAGAGGAGCTGGAAGAAGTGGCAGGGCTGGGTCCCCGCTGTCTCTCACTTAAGGACAGATATCTGCTCATCTTTGAGTCAGGGCTATCTCCGCCATTGCGGGTTTGCGCCAGTAAATCAGCATGGAGCTGATTTGTAAATGGTTGGTCTCATTTACTGCATTCCTCTCTGCAAACTGAGCTTGTGCTAAGCTGCTGGAGCCCAGCCTCACTTTCCCCCAGCCGCTCACTTCCAAAAAGTTATTGACATTGCCTCCAGCCCTCGGATGTTAGTGGTATTTTTGTTTTATGTCTTTCCTAACAAGTTGACACAACTTAACAATGTTGGTCTTGTCACCAGATTATTCTTCTAAATGAGACAGTTATTCACAGTGAGTCATTGAATATTTTACAACATGGTTACAGTAGCTGCTCCGACAGGCACCTGTGTACAGATGAGAGTATACGTACTGTCACGGCACTGTCAAAATAGGAGATGTTTTCTGTACCTTTATTTATACACACCATTCACACCCTCCTTCCCCCACTCACAGCCTGCCCTTTAATTCTCTAGATACCATTTTTTCCACCTTGTTACTGGGGTGGATGCATAAGGATGGCCTTATCACTGCTGTGTGCATTGGATTCTCTCAGGTGTTTGGGGAAAACACGCATTAACATTTTGCAACTGGAGGTGAGACGTGCTCAGCCCATTTCCCAGCAGACTGGTGGGCTCTGGGAGAGGAAATCTGTCCTTGGGATAGAGATAGCTCATGAAATAAAGTTCTGAATTTTCCCTTTTCACTCTTCTGCTTGATTTATTTTTGTGCTCCTTCTAGAAGGACTATATAGCCAAGAACAACCAGGGTATCTGCCTGATTGCATATAAAACTGCTCTGTGGCCATCTGGAAACAAAAATCTCTAGTACCTCCCCCCCACCTGAGGCTGTCCCCGGGGAACGAATGTGTATGTGTGTGTGTATGTGTGTGTGAGAGCTTGCCTGTGTGTGCAAGGCCAGGATCACTCCCCATTCATCCAAGGTTTCAGGAATAAGAGCCTTGCTTAGGCTCACCCCAGATTTTTGTCACTCTGGTGACCAGAATGCCTTATTTGTCATCTGTACTAGACGACAGGTCATCAGCGCTGCACGACCTAGCCTTCCTGCGAGGTAATTCTCTTTCCTTTTTAGTGTCTGTGATAATACCTGTTTCTCAGGTATTGTTTAGCTTTAATTAATCCATATTTTAAAAGTAGCTGAGGTTCCTCAGATACATGTGCTAAATGAATATAAAGTATTCTTGTTGTAATTTGCAATTTCCTTGCAATGTTTAGTTCCTTTTTTCCAGACTCTCTCTCTTTTTTTTTTTTTTCTGGAAAATAATTGTCCCCAAACTAGTCAAGTCACAGTAGAGTCAGAGCAGCAGCAAAGGGGCCTCTATTCTCTGTCATCTTGCACCTTGCACCTTGTCAGCAACACCTATAAAAAGCTGGTGTAAAATGGCAGCACTCGGCTCTGCTGGTACTTTACACTCATTTTGCACAGAGTGAACAGACTACACAAGGTGCGAGGCCCAAAGGCCTATGTTTCTGCCCACTTGGGATATGCTCTTTGCATCAAATCTTGAGATTTCTTCCTTTTATTAAAGTAAACCCAAAGGGGTCCCCTAGAGGCATAGCCAATATTCACTCCTTGTGGGCACACAAATCCAGGATTAGCCTGTGGCTGTTCCCAGGGAAAGTGCTCGCTAGTGAAGTCTGCGCTAGTGTCAGGCAGATACTCTAATGGTGAAGACATGCTCTGTCTGTTTACTCATCTGAATTAGGTGCCTCTGAAATGCATATTTGTGTACCCCCAGAGTTTAAAACTCCATCATGCCCCATCTCAGATATGCTATTCTTCTGAAACTGGTTTTCTTTCATATTACAGTGAATTCTTCAAGAGCCAGGAAGATCTGACTCTGAAACTGTTTTCTGCTGCTTTTAATTTACTCCAGGTAGCACACAGAAGATCTGAAGACAGGAGATCTTCCAAACTGCTGGTTCCACAAAGCTGTTCTATATATTTTTTAAATGCCAGTTTCAGCTTCTGAATAGACAGATACTCCAGCAGAAACATGGGAAAGACCAGCAGGTGAAAAATTATTACAGTTAGGTCTGAAATTATTCCAAGACTGTGCATTCTCCCCTTCACAGGAGGATGCCGAATCCCTAGCTGCCTTCACACCTCTCTGGTTTGTTGTTGTTGTTGTTGTTGTTTGTTTCTGAAAAGGTCTTCTAATGTTAAACTGAAACAAAACAAAAGCCCATTACCCGAACTCCCCTAAATTCCAGTCCAGGTTTAAAGAGGTTAAGGAGGTCTGTCTCTGCCAAACAATATCTTTGGATGATTGTGAATAATCGAAATTAAAAAAAGTACTTCAGATTCTAGCTGTCCCCTGGCTCTTTTGGCTCATGATGAAAGATGTCAGCATGTAGATATTAGAGATCCGCCAATCTTCATCATATCTAGAAACGATAGTTACGATTAGGAATATGTC
Organism: Centrocercus urophasianus; assembly: GCF_019232065.1. Lineage (NCBI taxonomy): Eukaryota > Metazoa > Chordata > Aves > Galliformes > Phasianidae > Centrocercus > Centrocercus urophasianus. Next base: position 15,847 of record NW_024885455.1, read on the forward strand.
TTACATCTAGAGGGTCTGATTGAGATAAGAGTCCCACTCTTGTCCTGCAGTCAAACGCATTTCCCAGTTTGCCCCATGAGGGAACAAGAAAGGCAAACAGATATCGCCAGGCAAAATAAAAATGAGGCACACAATGGGACCAAGCCTGTGTATTTTAGAGGACCTGTTTTCATAGAAAACTGAGTTATTGTTGAATTTCAAAGGCAGAATGAGAGCTTAAATCTCTTATCCTATTAAAAATTCAGCCTGGTGGACTTGCCCTACAGGAATCCCATGGACGTGGGCAAAACCCATCCAGATACAGCAATGAACCCTTAATTTTTAGAATTTTTTTTCACAGACGTAATGTTTTCTCATACAAATAACAGTGTTTGGTCTCATGCCTGGCTGAGACTGAAGAAGGAGTGATATACATCTATACTAGTTACTACCACAGCCATGAATTTTAAGGGTTAGTCATCCCCTCGACCTGGAATGGTTCATTCACCTAAGACAGAAATATTTCACTCAGTCTTGCACCCCTAGATTTTGAAGGCTGACACTCCTGAGCAATGAAGCTCCTTTTTCCCTTTTGTGCTTTCTCTCAGTGAGTGATCTTGACTGCATTTCCACCAAAACAGAGATGCAATATCTCACAAAGTGGTGTACTGCATGTTTCTTCAGGCATTCATTGGCTGCGCCTCGTGTGCAGGGCAAAGGCTTAGCCTCTAAGATTTGTTGGCAGCCTCCTGCTCTTTGTTCTTCAGAATGTGAAAATAGTGTAAATAGCAGCATCTGCAATTGCTCCTGCTGCTCTGACTGCCAGCCAAGTCAGATCCCCCTCCCCTCGGAGCACAGTCCACATGCTGCACACAGGACTGGACCAGGGAGGAATTATATGCGGTGAGAGCGCAGCCTCAGGAGTGCTGTGAAGAATACGGGCCATCAGACAGGGAGGCAGATAGAGTGCCTCTGAGTTCAGCTATTCCCAAATGAAATTTAAAAAAAAAATCTCTTCCCCACATCACGACTCTTATATATGTTTGTAGGATTTTTGTGACTAAATCTATTTTGCTACCAAAAATGTTTTAAAGAAAGGAAGACAATAATTCACTCTGCTTTTCTTGCGCAAGGAGAGCCCTCTTCCATGAGTAACTAACCTTGCTGCCATGATCTTGTACCTTCCAGTTCACATTTTTACACTGAGCCCATCACTGCATTTCAGATGCTTCAGCAACTGGGTTCAATTTTTTTCTTTTTATGTAGAGATTTTTAAAACATTTTAAAATGCATATGTAGAAACTGAGTTTTACGAATGCTGAAAAACAATGAACTTCTCTTTTTTCCACATACATGCACACACATGCATACATACTATATATGAATATACATATGCCCCAGTAGGTTTTATTTCCCCTCCCCTCCTACTTAGGTTGAAAATAAAGAAAATCCTCTTTTTGGAGAAAACCTGTTTTAAAATACCTGTTTGTCCATTTGAATTTAGTGAAAGGAATGGAACTGTGTGCAGGGAGAAAGAAACATGCTCATCTACAGTTTGCAACAAGAGAAGCTGGCAAAGAGCCCTGCAGTAAAAAGCATGCCCCAGAGAGATGCTGTCGATGGATGGGTTCTGCAAGCTCCTTTCCAAACAGCACTGTCAGGCAGCACCACCCCAAAAGCAAACCTTTGCTATACATAAAAATGGCATAGCAGGGTCAGTGATGTGGATAAATCGAGCTAAAGGATCTTGTAGGCAGCAACTGCTCACTGGACTTGTTGGTAGCTGATGGAAAGATTCAAGCCTTAAGCTTTCTTTCCCAACCCCACAGAAATATTACAGGGGGACAAAAATATTCCTGAGGATACACATAGACAAAGACATATTTTTTGCCTGTGTTAAGTTGTGATTTTACACCATTTTTCTTCTCTTACTTTATCTAACCACTGCAATTTCCCTTCTCTCTTCTGTACACTTCAAGAGACAGATTGGACATAAAACTGAGTTTGCAAAAGGATTCAAGCTCTGCCTTGGCTGCATGGCAGCTGTCCTGAGCCGATGCTTCATTATGAAGTTCTTATTTTGCACTTTAGGCAAAGCATTAATTATCTTTCCAATTCTTCCACCTCCTTTCTCACTTAATCCAGTTTTTTTTTTTCCTCTAAGACACCACAGTCTCACCTAGCTTGAGCGACCCACCTTAACATTAAGATTCACAGCTTCCAACTACATTACTCTCCTGTATTTATTTTTTTTACTTGTATCATTCCAACACATGCCAACCTCTAGCACATAAAATGCTTGGCTCAGAGGAACAGACGTATACAGCTGCACTGTAATTGTATAAAAAAAGCACACTAATAACTCTTCAGTGCATTCAAAAACTCTGCTCATTGCAGGAGTCTGGGCAGATTGGCACACAGTGCATAGGCATAGATTATACAGTGCTTAATGGCTAAAGCTGGAGTGCTATATAGCCCAAATACACTTTATTTTCAAGAGAATGAGGCTTTTTTTTTTTTTTTTTCTCCCCAATAAGTGGACTTTAGCCAAAGTTCACTAGAATATTTGCGGAAATTCAAGTGTGTAGGATGTAAACACTGAGGACTGCAAGGGGAATGTAACTCTAGGAGACGGGGTCTTTCAGCACAAGGGGAGAAATACTCTGTGGAGAAGTGGCCAACCCAAACAACTTGGACAGTTAATGCCAATTGCTTGTTCATGTGAATTACAGACCAATCGTTACTTGCAGAAATAATTTAGCCAGTAGTTTTGAACTGTGAATCTATTTTGAGGAAATTGTGAACTGTTCATTGGTACTTCAGCAACTGAAAAAGGAGAAAAATATATGATTATTTCTTATGAATTATCAACCTAATGCAGTATTTCTTCTTGTGTGCAGTTTGAAGATAGCTTTCCAAATACTAAATCTGTGTAGAGCATTCTGTAAGATTTTCTATGTTTACGTTATTGAATAACTGAAATTCATATTAGAAAGCAGTCTATTATGTATTGAAATGTAGCACATTTGCAGGGCAGACCTAAAAGCAGGCAGAACTGCACATGTTGTGAGCATACCACTCCAGTTTAAAAACCTTAATTCAGAAAAGTAGTTCTTCTGAGGAAAAAGGAACATACTGAGGAAAAAGGAACAGTTAGGCATTTGCCTAACTGTGAGTGTTATAACCTCTTTCCTAAATAAGGATAGACACATGCTTAACTGCTTTCCTTCACCTCCAATAATTTTGTGAATTAATTTTAAATCTAATTGAGGAATTTGAGGCTGCACACACTCTTCCTCAAGACTCATCTGGATACGCACTGCTCTCAGCCACTCTGGGCACTTGGTGACTGCAGCACACTTAGGAGATGCCCAACCCTCAGGGCCACAAATACTCTCCCTGAGGGGCCAGGCTGGGACCCATCACAACATGGGCTGGTTCCCTGATGGCAGTAGCTGCACACTGTAAATGCTGCTTAAATGTAAAGAGGACAGCAAATTGGAAAGCCCTGATCTCCCCTGCAATCCACAGGGGTACAGAGCTATGGGAGAGTGATGGAAAAATACATAACAATCCTTCCAAGCTGTAACTTCTCCTAAGTGTCCAGTTGGAGAAACGGCCAACCCTTCTTTGGACCATTTAGATCAATACTTACTGAGGTAAAGAGGATCCACAGCCTTGGAGACAACTAAGACATACGCATTTACAGTGGAAATTTTTTTTTTATTGCTGACCTGAAGCTAAGGCAGTGCAGACACACTGATTGCACCTAAGGATGTCAAGTGAAAGAAACATGGATACCTAAAACAAAACAAAACAGCAAAGGAAAGAGAGAATTCATATATATATACATACTCCAAACATTTTTTTGTCCCTGTTGATGATAAACACATTGACTGAGAATATAATTTCCTGTAGCTTTTGAGTTTCTGTAACATTTCCAAACATTAAGGGCACAGTCTGGAAACAAAGCTGACAGACATCACCGTTGAGTGATACTGACTTGCCACTGACCTCGTGCACCAGTCAAAAAGAATAGCGAGCTCCGTCTTTTACCCTGGCACGTGACTTCAAAAAAATCAAACAAGCATTTCTCATTACACTTACTAAATTGCAGAATGGCTTGCTATTAATTGACTGAGGTAAAACAAAACCCTCTTTCTGTAAAACATAATTGTTTAAGCTAAAGTGCTGCTGACTTAAAATGTCATGTTACTGCACATAATTTATGCTAAAATGAAAGACAGAAACATCTCTTTTGGCCCAATTGCACTGAACTCATTGCTAGGACTGTAAAAGAAAGACTTGAGATAAATGCAAGCAATGGGTGCTCTGTTGATCAGTCACTAGATATCTGGGTATCCCCCACCCTTATGGAAACAGCTGCACAACAGGCTACAGGAACACGGATAGCCTTCCAGGAGACAGGGCCCTGCTCATAACTAATCAAAGAGCAAGTCAAGGTATTTACTTTCTACACTGAACCAACACAGTCAGATTTGTTTTACATATGTCCCTAAAGGTGCTTGTGGTTTGAGAGCTCCTGCAGTCCCTTTCTTTCTCATTTTCTAGTTTTCTGGTATACTTTAATTTGGAGGGGAAAAGAGCCTCTTATTAGTAAATAATTCATCTGCCACACTTAGATTTATGAAGTAACTCTCCTGCACCAAAGAGCATTATGAGTGACTGGCTAGTGCATCCTTTCTGATTACTACCAGAGCAGAAAACTGGCTCAAACAGTCCAGACATCGTTCAGCGGAGGGGAGAGATCTGATAGCTGATGCTGACACTGACATGTTCCCCTCTGCCTGCAGCTCAAAGGACAGCCGCATGTGTGAATTCTGCCTGACTGGAGATCCGCTGAGAGTTAGGGCTGAGAAGGAGCTCGAGTAAAATGTGTGTCCTGGGCAGCTATGAACCCAGGAGGACCAACATTATATGTGGCATAAATGTCGGATAAATCCACATGGGAATATGAGTGGAAGTAATGACTTGGCCTAATCAATAGCAGCTGCTAGCTTCACTTTTATGCTATTGTATCTCATGAGAGCATTAGGTGTTTTGGCATGCAACAGGTCCTGCAGGATCTGTGGCAATTTGTGTCATCTGGAGGAAGCATCATAAAGAGTCTCAGCTCCCTCCAAACATATCAAAATCCTGTGAGGTGTTACTGGAGTCTCCTTTAGCACCCTTGTAAATTTTTGTGACCAAGGTGGAGGTATCTAGGGTGAAACTCATCAGTGACTGACAGCATTATTGAACCTCAATCCTGTGAGCAAAACAGATCTCAAAACTCTAAATTACGCATCTGGACTCCCTTTTAAAATAAAATTTAAAAATCTACTGCCTGCATGTGGCTTGTCATGAGCTGATATACCGAGCCAGGAACCACTAGGAAATGCTCTAGCCAGTTACTCTGCAAGGATTAATTAGCATGGCACGAATTCCCAGGTCTCCTCTTATCCCACCAAATGTTTTAACAGTGGGTCAGAAAATCCCAGATTTTTAGGTTTTGGTTTTGCCTTGTTTATTCAGCATCTTCCTCTCCTTTCAGTGCTGTACACCCCCACAGACGGATCTCCTCTGCAGGGAGGGGATACAAACCTGAGACTATTCTGCAACATGTCAATGCACCCAGGTGTGCCCCAGCCACCCATCTGGGGGAGAGAAGACTTTGGGTAGGAGAGATGGCGGAGAGAGGGGAAAAACAAACAGCTCCTTTCTTCATGAGGCCCTGCATGGAGGTAGATATATTAGGCACGCTTGGAACATACACTAAAGCAGTAAAACATTTCCATGGAAGCTATCTATCATAACACAAAGTCATACTCTAGCAAATATTCACTTGCAGAAATCTGGTATATTGCAGCAGTGCTGTGATGGGAAATTGGGAAGGCTTATCCTACTCTTCTCTACTTTCTGTGGGGTGTCTGCACAGATAGGGTTTTTTTTCTTAGCTTGTCACTGTCCCGCAAAAAAATAATATTTTCTTTTTCAGCTCCTCCCGGGTTTGAGATGTTGATACTTGCTTTCCTGTGCTGCTGTTGGCATTGAGAGGGGATTACTCCAGTGGATCCTGCTTGTGACAGAATGGAACTTGACAATAAACACAGGAAAATGGCATCCCTAAGCAGAGGGGATTTCACTGTGAGCATGTGTCTTTATTGACAACATTAACTGTCACAATCCTTCACCTGTACAGCTCTTCTACTTACATAGCACAAGGCATAGGCTTTCATTATCTTGTCATTTATCCCAAAGGCATATAACCCATATGTTCTAAGGAACTCCTATTCCTGTTTGCAGTAAGAAAAAGACAAAATTAAAACCCATCCAACAGAATGTGTGTACATGGGCACACGTTTACTAGCCTACACTGGGACCAAGGCTGGTTGCTGTAGGCATAGGAAAAATTTAGAATAGAAGAAGACTTCTTTCTCTGTGGAGAACAAAGCTATGGCAACCACCTCTCAATGGGCCCTATAGTTTAGGACAGACATGGGCTAATGGAGGACTGAGAGAAGGTTAAAGGCAGTGAGGCACCAGGAGCACATCCAGGAATGTGATGACAAACTATCTGTGTGATCGTAAACCCTATAAATTCAGTTTAAACCAGTTACCCTTTCTCCCCATAGCCATTCCTCCATACAGGAGCAACAGAAACAGATCTTCTTTCAGCTTTTACTCCAATAAATATAGGCGTTATTATTGCCAGGTCTGGAGAACATCCAGGCATATTCATGATAATACAGAAGTATTAAATCTATCATAAAAACGTCTAATGCATCCAGAACACTCATGTGTGAACACCAAAATGGTGCTGTCCCCTTTTCCTTATTTTGTTTCTTTTCTTTTTCTTTTTTATTTTTCGGTAGAGGAAGATCATCCAGAATCAACCCAGTAAAAAGAATTGTTATAAAATCTCACACCATTGACTTGTAAATGGAATTGAATCTGTAGAGTCTACATAATGATCCTATCAAAAAGGGAAGGAGCTATCACATTCATATAACAGATGAGATATGAAATAACTACTATGGCAGATGAACACCCCAGAGGTATTTTGCTTTATTCTACTCACTGCGTTTATATCTCCAGTTTCTCTAATTTTAGTTATTTTTTCCTCAGGTCCCAAGACCAGAACAGAAATACTTCCTTTTCTTTCTTCCCCCCCTGGGGCCCCCGCTTTTTAGCAGAGAACCTCGTAGAGGAGTCAGTAATATAAATACTTATGTTTCTGAGGTCAGTGCTGGGGCTTTATTAA
>NW_024885456.1:0-15092 GCF_019232065.1 Centrocercus urophasianus
AAGGTGATTTTCATACTGCTTTCTCGTGCACATAGCTAATTTGGAAGTAAGCAAAATTGTTTTAGAGGCAGAATGTTCTTGTTTCACAGTATTGCATATATGCAATCCTGCATTCAAGATGGAGGAAACCTGCCTAGGTATTTTTATTACTTGAAGAACTGTAGGAAATAAACATTGTAAGTTCTGTCTCCATTCCAAATCCTGTTATTTCAGTCTGATTTTACTCACTTTATAGTAGGCCACTTCATTAGTACTTGGCGAATTAAAACATTGGATAGACTGAAGTTACTATCCATATTTTTGCCATTAATAATAATAAGAATTGAAATCGTGAAACCCTGATTATTTTGATTTATTTTCTGTTCAAGTGAAACCCCTGTTGAAATCAAAGATTTGACTAAGGCTTTCAATTTTTTTTCTATTTTAATCATCCACTCCTGCACTCTTTCTTACCACACCTTCCATTTTTTCGACTTCATAACCTTCATTATTTTAATATTAAGCTTTAACATGTATGCTTTTTTCTAACTCTTAGCTTGCTTAGTTTATAATTAGGAAAAAAATCATGCTGAACAATAGAAAATGTATTTATATTGTCGTTTGGAGAAACTGATAGATCCTAAGCCTTTTCACATGTACTGTTCTCATTAATTCTTACAATTTTGGAAAAAAATATATAGAAGCCTTGTAATGACAACATATTCTCACGGCAACTGGGCTTATTAGCATCTTAGTGGATATTCTTTTTCATGTATTTTATTATTTTATTTGCCTGAAGTATGCCAGCCATTTGAATCTCAGAGGCCACGCATTAACCTACAGCTACCATCTAAACTATCACAAACTGCTGTTCTGAATACTGATTGTTCAACAGTGTTAAGCTCAAGGAGCAGATCAATGCAAAGAATAGATTACTTTGTATTATATTTAGCTATGTCAATATGTTATATCTAGCATTCACTGTGCATTTCTGTAACTTTCTGAAATATCTGTAACATTCCAGTTCCTTACAGTGACTTTGGAGTCTTATTACATATAGTGAACAAATATTATCATGAAAATTCCCCAAATATCTCTTCTGCATTCACCTGTCATGCTTTTGCTTGCTATCAAAAAATCACATGGAATGTTTATAAAGGATGTTATGTGCTGAAGACGTATAAGTTGTTTCCTTCCATGTAACAGACATGCACACTGACAATTGATTCCTGAGAAGACTATTGACAATAAAATAAGTATTTCACTGAAATAAAACCCAATGCATGTTCAAGGTTTATAGACATTCTATTAGATATAATTCTATATAAAAATGAATTCACACTGTTAAATTTTCAGATGCAGGAAAAAAATAACTGAATGTTTGTGGAGATTTTAACTGGTAGCAAAATACAGGTAGAAGCCCAAAAATTACTTCCATGCGTAGATACATTTCTATAGGACTTTGGTTTACAACCTTATTCATGTAGGAGACTAAGACACTATGCTGCTGTTAGAGAAAATAGATTTATTGTTCACAAAGAACTACTGCTGAGGAATGTTAAAGTCACCTTTAAATCAGTAGTATTAGAGAAATGTAAACTAAAATCTTGTGGCAAAAGTTATTCCAGGTAATCATAATAAAATAAATCAGCTATCAATTCCAAATAATGTGCTCTATCTTTTCACTAGTAAAACATTTTGATTATTTACACACTGAATAGAAATATCATCCTTAAAAAAAAAAAAAAAAATCTTTCCAATAATGACCTAGTTCAAGGAAAAGGAAAAGAAAAAGGAAAAGGAAATGGAAATGGAAAAGGAAATGGAAAAGGAAAAAGCTGGACACTGCTCTGAAACATGGACACTCACAACTCCTTGGTGCCAGATGGATTGCATCCTGGAGTGCTAAGGGAGTTGGTGGATGTGGTTGCCAAACCACACTCCATCATCCTTCAACAGTCCTGGCTAACTGGGAATGTCCAGGTGGACTGGAGACTGGCAGATATGAAGACCATCTTCAGAAAGGGCCAGGAAGATGATTCTGCTAGCTACAGACCTATCTGTCTCACCTTGGTGCCATGGAAGGTCATGAACCGGATAATCTTGGGAGCCACCATGGATCAATTAAAGGTCAGCCATGGGATCAGGCCCAGGCAGTATGGGTCTATGAATGGAAGATCCTGTCTGACAAACCTGATTTCGTTCTATGACAGGGTGACCTGCTTAGTGGATGATGGTAAGGCTGTTGATGTGGTCTTCAGTAAAGTCTTTGACACTGCCCGCCACAGCATCCTCGTGGAGAAGCTGGCTGCCCCATGGTTTGGATGGGCATTCGCTCTGCTGGATGAAACATTGGCTGGATGGCCAAACTCAAAGAGTTGTGGTCAGTGGAGTTAAATCCAGTTGGAGGCCAGTCACGAGAATTGTCCCCGAGAGCTCTGTTCTAGGTCCACTTCTATTTAACATCCTGATTAATGATCTTGATGAGGGGATGAGATGACTTACCCTCAGTAAGTTTGCCGATAACACCAAGTTGGTAGGGAGTGCTGTTCTGCCAGAAGGGGGAAAGGCATTACAGAGGGACCTGAATCGATGAGCCAAGGTACACTGCATGAGTTTCAATAGAATCACGTGTCAGGTCAGGCATTTTGGTCACAACAATCCCAGGCAACCCCAGGCTTAGGGAGGAGTGGCTGGAAAGCCGCCTGACAGAAAGGGACCTTGGTGTGCTGATGGACAGCTGGCTGAATATGAGCCAGCAGTGTGCCCAGGTAGCCAAGAAAGCCAATGGCTTGTATCAGGAATGGTGAGCATTTGAAATCTGTAAGTAAACCAGGAGATGATTAGACAAGCTGTCTGGAATTTGAGGACAGTCAGTTACTGATAAACCATGATGACAGATAGCCAACAATGCTTTCAAAATATCAGTGTGCTTTCAGAATTGTTTTCAGGCACAATATTTCTAAAGACCTATTCTTATGTTTCTTATCTGTCACACTGGTCCTTGTAAAATGCTATTGAGATTGTGGTTTGCAGCCTTTAACACATCAGCTAATGTAATTTCGTACTATATAACTAATATGCATTTAATTTCTGGTTAATGCCTTTGAATTACAGTAATAGCACTGAGGACCATTACTGCTGATGGGCACAGAGGCTGGACACATGGGCAGCATGAAAGAAATATAATAGATGTATGGGCTTACTTAGCTACTGTCAAGGGCAGAGACACTACGATAAACATTAAACTTTACATGAGTACCAATCTAATTTTTTAGTCCATGTTATCGTAAATACTGCAAAGTTGGTTACGTAGAAGACCTGTGCTTCAGCTTTTTCACATTTCTCTAGCTGCATGCATAATTAGACTTCATGCAGGTTGAACATTGGATGGTAGAATGATCTTGGTAGAACTTAAGTGGCCATTTGTCCCCTGAATAATGGAAGTAGGCTTTTAAAACAGTTCAATGAAAGGTATGAACTCATATTTCTACATCCACTAATACAGCATAATAGACGATTTCTATTTAACTTATTTTTTTAAATTGCTGTGATACAAAATGTGCCTCAAAGTACAGTTAGTAAATCTTCAGGCAAGCTTGGAGAAATTTAATACATATATAATACATGATGCATACAAAACAACACAACGTCTTGTGAAGCGTTAAAACTGGACTTGGACTTCCATTCATTTCAATACTGTTCAAAGAAACATTAAAAAACACTTAAAGAGTGACAGTAAACATGAGAATGAGGGGATGGCTTCAGGAATGTAAGCAAGTATCTTTTCTAATCACAGCTAGATAATTCTGATGACTTCTTCATGCTCTCTTTTTTCCTGTTATCTCAGTTCTGTTTAAGCTAGCTAAATATCAAGTAACCATTGAATCTGAGCAAGCTCTACTAATTCAAGTGAAGAGTTATACAACGACTACTGTACCTGTTACATTTAGTAATGCATTCTTATATGTCAGTATATGGCAAGTTTCTGTGAAGAAGAAACCAAATTCAGCACTTGTATTAAGTAGCTCAAATGTTCAGCAAAGACTCAGTATAAGAACATTGGCATATACATTTACCATTCCTTTAAACAGAGAAAATTAATATTAGGAAAATGATGTTCTCAACCTCCCTTTATTTCTGTATTTGATCTTAAGAAAACTAACACTAACTCTTTCTGTTATCGTAACTCCAACTCACATATTTCACAGAGTCACAGAACTGTAGGGTCTGGAAGGAACCTCTAGAGATCATCTAGTCCAACTTCCCTACCAAAGCATGCTCTCTTGACCAGATTTCACAGCTAGGCATCAAGGTGTGTCTTGACATTTCCAGAGAAGGAGACTCCACAGACTCTCTGGGCAGCCTGTTCCAGTGCTCCTTTACCCTTACTGCCAAGAAGTTCTTATGCACGTGTGTGTGGAACATCCTGTGCTTCAGTTTGTGGCCATCTCCCCTTCTTTTATCACCAAGCACTGTTGAAAAGAGCCTAGCCTTGTCTGTTTGCCTTCCTCACCTTAGATGTTTATAGGCACTGACCAGATCCCCTCTGAGTCTTTTTTTCTCAAGGCTGAACAGCCCTAGGTCGCTCAACCTTTCCTCATAAGGAAGGTGCTTCAAGCCTTTTATCGCCTTTACGGCCCTCCACTGGACTCCTTCCAGGAGATCCCTGTCTTACTTACCTGTGTCACTTTATGTCTTTGCTAAAACAAGCAACCTAACAACAGTAACAATGACAACAACAACAACAACAGTAATTATAATAATAACAGCAATAATAATTCAACATAGCAAACGTTGCACTTACCATATATAAGGCTGGGATGCAGTTCTGCATATACTGGAAATCTCACTTGCATCTTGCCTTCACAAGATCTCCAGAATTTTAGAATAAATATGGCAGCATAAACTCAGTTGAAGAATTCAGGAGGAATTTCTGATGCTACAGTAATATTCCCACAAGACAGTCAGGATATCATCATTATTTTTAATGAATATTCATATTGAACTTCCAGCTCACAAAAGATGCTATCGTTATTTCCTGAAAGGTGGTGGGTTTTTAAACATATTATGACACTTTTTGCCTTTCAAAAGATGTACTTATAAAAATATCTGCATTATTCAGTTCTGATCAGATCCATATGAATACTGTATGCATAATTCCACTCTAAAATAGAAGTTTTCCAGTAGTGTAAACATATCATTCTGAAGAGTAATTAGATACAGAAAATAAAATACAATCAATGTTGAGAACTTACAGAAGTGCAGATAAACAAGCGCCCATGACGGTTTTCAACAGATGGTTAGAAAAAAATCAGAATAGCCTTCTAGATTTTCTCTTCTAGGTTCAGAATATACAATTACAGTTTTTATAATTCAAACTGAGAAAAATATAGAATCAAGAAGGCTTCAGCAGATCAACAATCATCCTTTAAAATAATTCTGTAAACACATAAAAGCATTTTATTCAAACTTAGACACAGTTCCAAAAATCCTTTTTTGTCCTCTCTGTAATCATATATACTTGTTTATTTGCTAAAAATCTAACAGTGGATTTTTTTTTTTTTTTTCCCCAGGAGAAGACCGCCAGAAGCTGCGGCGCGGCTGCGTGTCGAGCCAGTCGTTGTTGTTTTCGCGGTCTCCGCTCCCCCCTCGTGGCCAATAGGTGGAATTGCGGCCGTGTTTGTTCGGCGCCGCAGGCACCAGGGCGCATGCGCAGAGGCACGCGGCGGTGTTGTTCCTCGCTCTACGCAGCAAATCCGCCGAGCTTTGTTATGGTTAGTCCTCGAGGCAACAGAGCGCATGCACCAGGACACTCATAACTAGCATTCAAATCTACAAAGCCTCTAGGTGCATGCGAGCAGTCGATTCGTGGAGCTTGCTTCGGGAACAGACTATTCTGACTCCTAGCGGCCCCTGCGCCCCTCGCGCGCGTAATGAGGAGTCGAAAACAACGCACGCGTAGGTGAGTACTCGAAATTAATCATGCGAAATAACCTGCCGGGCCGGGGCTGTTCGCCTCTCTGTTCGCTATTACGTGGAGGACTGAGGACCATAGAGAGGCGGCGGATTAGCTGAGTAGAGCGGTTAGAACGGCACTTCCGCATTTTATACGCGCATGCGTTGTGGTGCTTGCGGGACGCAGCGGCCGTTCCGCGCATGGGCCAGGAGGTGGCAGCAGAGACCGCGGAAAGAACTTTTCCGATGGGACTGGGGGAGCGGCGGCGCAGTGCCTGGCGATCCGGTGTGTGTGCTGTGAGAACGGGAGAGGAGCACGAAGTTAGAAGTGGAGGGGTTGTGGGGGGAAAGACGAAGAAGAAAGAGGGAAACTACTCCAAACCCAGGAGAGCTGTGCCAAGTGCATATAAATAGCTTTAAAAAAAAAAAAAAAGTTTTTTTCTTTTTTTCTTCTTTCTTTTTGCCAGCCTCTGTTGCATTGTTTCTAAATGTTGAAATACCAAAATGCAACTGCCCAGCAAATTTAACGATAATGGGATTAGAGCCCATTGGCAGAAAGTGCAGGGCCGTATGAATGTTCACTCAGCCTCTGTCTTGTTTATACTTCCACATATTTTTCTTCAAAAGCCTTTCTTTCCCTGCGGGTTTCATTTTTGGCTTTTTGTTCTTTTCATGCCATAAAATGGGAAGTTTTAGGTCCTAGCAAGTCTAAGCAGCCAGATCTAGCACAAAGCTGCAGTTTTGAGTTCTGTGTGGACCATGACAGTGTTCCTACAAAGATTACCAAAAACTGCAGTTCTCCCCCTAAGTTTACAGATGGAAAGAAATTAATTCACCTGCCTTTAGGTGAATCAAGAATTGATGTGTCACAGCTGCCATTGGCAAGATGGCCTGAGAGTTGTGTGGGTGCATCTGGCTGTGAGAGGAATGTCTCTGTGGAAGGACAGCTTGTTCCACCCTCTGATGGGGGCAGCTTCTCAGCTGCCCTACCCTGGTCTTCCTGCAGCTGGACAGATAGCCCAGAAGGCCACGAGGTATGCAGACCCTCCCTGGCCAGCTGCAGCAGTCACTCCTGCCAGCACTCCCTTTCCCCCCGACCATTCACATTTTGCAGTCTAGAGCCCTGTGTGGCACAGGAGGAGAGAGCTGCAGGCAGAAGGAAAACAGGGTGCTGGGATTCCTGCAGCTCGCTGCCAGCTGTCTTCTGTGACATTTTGGGGGTGGGCAGGGGACTGTGGGAGCACCCTCAAGGCTCTGGGCAGGAGGGAAGGAAGCAAAGATGCAGCTGCAGGCAGCGGGCTCTGAGCTGGAGCAGTGCGGCCGGGCACTGTACAGCTCACAGCCTGGGCACACGGAGCAAGTTTGTCCAGCTGCGGGCTGCAGGGCTGTCCTTATCAAGCACTCCCCCATCGCACAGGTCTGCAGTGACTGCAGCAGTTGCTCGAGCTCTTCCCACTGCAGGAGCTCAGAACTGACAAGAACCCTGACCAAAGCAGGTAATGGCAACATACGCACACAGATACACACCTGATACAGAATCTGGCACTTGACAGTCCTCCCTGAGCTTCTTGCTGCTTTTTAGGCTGCTCTACAGCTATTCTGTCCTTTTCCCCCTCATTCCCCTATGTCTTGCCCTTTCCTTCGCCCTGTGCCTTCCCCATTCCTTTTTCAGGCTTTCTCCTTTCTTTCCTCGCTTCCTTCCCTGTGCCTTCCCCCTGTGATGACGCCATGTTCTGCTGCTGTTCTCAGCTGACGATCCTTAAACTGCACTTTTCAAAGACATGGGATCAGGCTGCATACTATCACTGACTTAAAAAACTAAAACAAAAACAAACAAGTGCAGTATTATGTACAGATAACGAACTCCTGCTTCAAAACCAATATCATCTCCACATCCTGGAGTGTCACCATCACCCCCAGGTTGGGCTGGTGCTGCTCATCTGCCCTGCAGTGCTGCTCAAATGGCACCGGCACCTCCTGGCATGGCCTGCCACCTCCCTGTGTCACCTCTACGTGTCACCTCATCTCACCTCTGCAGTTCTAACCCCACACCTCCACCCTATGTCCCCCCATGTCCTCACATGTCCCTGTGTCCCCACACATCCCCTCATGTCTCAAGTCCCCCCACATCCCCTGCCCCAATTCAGTCCATGCTGATGTCACCATGGGATTGAGGAGGGGGGCAGGGATGCCTGTGGGGTGCGTGGAGTCCTGGGACAGGTTGATGGCTGTGCACAGGGGGGTGATGGTGCCCTCGGCGCACGGCTGTGACAGGGGGGTGTGAGTCATTGCCCCCAACATGGGGCTTGTGCCCCATGCATGTGGGCAAGTTGTATGGGGAGTGCTTTCTGGAGATGATCTGTCTTTTCTCCAAATCTGCAGCGACTTCAGCAATCCCGTGTCGTACCGCAGCAGAAATGGGGCACTGCCGTACGTCAGCGATCTCTGACTCAAGCACAGGGGCTGCACGAAGGACACACGCTGCAGCCTCCCTGTTTCTGTGGGGTTTGGGATTGATGTTTGAGCCAAAAGGCCTCATGGTGCCATACAGGCAGGTGCTGGGTTCACCCACTGAGGACGCCAAATCCTAAAATAATGTCACAGCGGTCTTTAATTGCTGTGGGAGGAGATGACGTGCATTTCTCCCTGGGGAGCTGTAAGCTGACCCCACAGTGTGGCAGACAGCACCAAAAAGGGATGCCATCCTGTACTTTCCTACCCTAGTAAATCCTGGTTCTGCTGGTACACCTCTTGTACCTGGAGCTGGCTCTCCATCTGGCTGAGACGTCATCTTTAACACTTCAAAACAAGCCTAAGGAGAGAAGATTTTGGTGATGTGACATGAAAACAGACAGCACAAATATAGACCAGGATAACAGAAGATGTACACGCTGGGTGTTGAATATCATTTGGAAACCAAACCCCAGGTGAGAAGTCTTGTTTTACTTGGTTCATTTTTGCTAATCTCCTGGAAGATCAGGAGGTCAGTAGATGTAAACTAGAGATGCGTCACAGGGATATTCAATCAAGGTGATGCAACACATATCTAATTGTTTTTTCATTATTACAATGACTAATAGATATTAACATGAGAGTGACGCTCTTCCTAGCTTAATATATGTTAACGCTGAATTTGAAACTGGCATACTAATAAATAGGGCTTCTGAAAGAGGCGTGTTCATAAAACCAGGCTTTTGTCTACTTGTTTTTCATTGTAATATCAATATATTGAAACATTTGCACAAGGTCAAGTAATTGTGAGGGGATAAAACAGCACATGAGGTTATAATTACTATGTTAGGTAAAGCAGAGCATTATCAGTCTTCATTGTTGTTTTTTTTTTCTTTCCTTCCAGTTACTTGACAGTCCAGGAAATTTTTCACAGCTGAGCCATTGTGTTTTCTTCAGAAGTTAGAAATAAGATTGGCAGATCCATGTCCGTATTCACCCACGCAGCAAAGTACTGGAAGAACTGCATTATTTCATCCCACTCTTCAGTGAGTTTCTATTATTTACCATGTAAGAACAACTTCTTTGTAATGCCTCCCTTGTAGAAAAATGACATGTTTATCTGTTGCGGCTGAAGATACTAGGTGGGAGCCTGCTCAATATCTTTCTTTGTATTCAATTTGCAGTGTCATTAGGGGACATACAGCACCATGTCTCTTTAACCTTTCTCAGCCACCAACCACTTTTTTTCTTCATGAATTTTCAGTTATTCTCAAAGTATTTGGAGCACATAGTAATGGGAATGTCTGATAGCTTTTTATCCAACGGTTGTTTAACCCATAGTGAAATCACTTGTCTACATGAATGTTGTTACTAGATGATGTTGCATATTAACAGGAGTAAGAGGTAAAAACATGAGTAAAGTGCAAGATATTTCATGATAAAATCAGCAAACACTCCAGGCATAGCAATTATAGCCTGATTATTCTATGGAAACATGGACATATGCATGAAACATCTATATACATGAAACAATTCTATTAAGCATGTTAAAATAACTGAAAGTAAATTTGTCCCAAGAAAACATACGTAACTAAGCTTCTGCTTGGCTTTAAGATGCACACACATTATTTCTCTGACTTGGAAAGACAAGCATGTGTGATACTTTACTGAGTACTGAGTTATTTCAGCTTTCTGGGAGCTGTATACTAATGCTGTGTGGTCAGAAGTCTTCTGAAATGAGGATTTGATACTCCGACATCAGTGAACAGCATAGTGCTACTGATCTGTAACCTCTCAGCAGCAAAATGGAGAAATCCATGTAATCGATTCAGTGTCTGTGAGGAGAAGCAACACCTTTTAATACACCACCTCAGAGTGCTGGAAGAAAAAATAGACAAATTTTATTTTACCTGCTTCATCAAAGTACATACAATGGCATTTGTTTGAGAGAAGAATGAACTCCTTTATATTGCAGATGGAAGGACAGAACCTGCCTGTACAAATCTGCATGAATACATGGCAGAATACCTTAGCCATGAGCAGATAACTCTTTTCTTAAAAGCGCAACTTTTGACACTCTTGACAGCAATACCTGAAACGCAGTTTGTGAGTCTTGGAAAAGGAAGGCAGACGGAAAAAAGACACCATTTAGTCTGGATTTGATTAACATTACTCTGTTGCTTTCAGTTGGTTGCAGAACTTAACTTCTACAATGACAGGGGGCGTCATTGACACTTGACATCATGTCTCTTTGAAATTCTAGGCCCCTTTCAGTCAAATTTGGCAGAGAGGAAAGAGTTTTGAAAATGTTTTGGTTTTGTTTTTTATTTATTTATTGAAGAGGATAATGATCCAGTTGTAGCAATAACATATTTCTATTTGAAAAGTGAGTCCTAGTGGTATTCCCCAAGATCTATTTTTGAGCGTTTTTCAGACTTCACATATAGGAACTTCCTACCAGGTCAGTGACAGGTGAACACAGCTCCAACAGATAGCTGATCTCTGTGAAGGATAAAATGCACACAAGGCATGCGATTCTGAAGTTCAAAGGAGATTTCAAATGGTTGTATTTCAGTATGCTTAAATAATGTTCTACCTATTCTGCACTTCCTTAGAAAAATTTAAAATCTATTTTTCAGTAATTATCTTTTTTTCATTTAAGAAGACCTTCCAATAATTCATAAGCTTTACCTTCATTATCCCGTGTTCATTTTTATAGTTCCTCATTGCAGAAAACTGATGTGGCCCAATTTCACTAGCCATGACAACACTGAGCAGACACATCCGTGCTAATAGACACGGCCACAAAGGGGTGCAGAGTTCAGTTGACAGCTACATCCTAGCACAATAATGGTAATCAGGATACTGTAGGAACAAAGTAGTTATCTCCAAATTGTACAAGGTATCAGCACTTTTTCCTAACTTCTAAAGCCTCCTCCTACTTCTGTTTACATTGCCTGACCTCTGTGAATTTGACAACTACTGCCACTACCCACACACACACATACAAAAGGGTAATCAGATGACTGTACTAGGCTTGTGAGATTTCTAATAATGTCTCTTACCCATTCTCCAGGGAAACCAAAGGCTTCCTGATGTGTTGGATCTGGTTTACATATCAGGCCCTCTTTTTGCCTCGGAAGGTTGTCACCCAGATCAACAGCCCTTCTTTTTTGTCTTGATAGAGGAGCTCACAATATCGGAGACAGGTTGACTATCTAAGGTGACCCTCCAGCCTCTTTCTCTTCCTTTGATATCTCAGAAAAAATGTGTAATTTATATTTGCATTAAAAGACAATTTTTCATTTTTTGTATCATCAATAGCACTGGGACTTAGCATTACCTTTTGGGCTTTTGATGACCTAGAGTATAAAGATATCTTTCCTTCAAGTATTTCTGATGTACAGTCAAATCAAATATTTTCCTTTGAGCTGTTTTAAAAGAGTTTGGCAGCATTGAATGGTTTTTGGTACTAAATCCAGTTCTTTGATCTTCCTCCAACATTACCTAATTCTGTTTATAGTTGTTGTGTTGAAGTGGAAAGAACTGACTTGTGGATAAGACAAAGCAGTACTCCCCTAGCATCTGATTCACCAACTGCTCTTGCATACATGCAGTTTCTCCAAAGGCGATAAAGGATTACATATTTTCTATGGATATTTTCTATGAGAATTCTTTTTTTGCCTTTGAATATACAAAATCTGAACATCCATGCTGCTTGTGATTTCATGCTCCTTCTGAAAATTCTTGCTTTTTTCCAGACAAGAAAACGTATATTTGTGTGATCCGTGTTTTCTTATTTTTAGATAAAGTGATGACCGTTAGTCTGCTCAGTAAGACTGACATTCACTACCTAATTTTTCCATAAGAGTGCAATCCTTATTCTTGAGATGTAGTTAATATAGCAAGGCTAGAAATGATGGAAGCCACACCGAGCTTGGTCTCTACTTTAAAGGTATCATTTTAAATCATATGTATTGAAAGTGAAAATTTCTGTAAGCTAGTTGAGCTGATTTTGATAGCATATGTTTAAAGCGTTGATCTGAATGATCTTTTGTAAAATCTGGTGATATTCAGAAGGCAGACACCTTTGAAGTCTATAGAACAATATCACTCAGTTATACCAGTACACCATGTGGATTAATATCCACATTTGCTCATGTTACTCATCCTTTTAACTGAAGGTTGGGTTTCATTATATTATTGAAGTTAAGGGAAATAAAGTAAAATTGATTTTCAAATGGATTCTAAGATTTCATTTGTGTTTTTAATCCCTCTTTAGAGGAAGACATCATGTCAAGTGATGCAGTTTTACACAGTAGATTGAGGCCATGATCTTGGCTTTATAAACAAATACAGCAACAGTGGTAGTGAGAATCCATGATTTTATTTTCATGCA
Organism: Centrocercus urophasianus; assembly: GCF_019232065.1. NCBI lineage: Eukaryota > Metazoa > Chordata > Aves > Galliformes > Phasianidae > Centrocercus > Centrocercus urophasianus. The sequence continues at coordinate 12,788 of NW_024885456.1, forward strand.
GCTTGAATGGTCTTTTCGTACTTTTATTTAATTATTATTACTATTCATTTTTATCATTTTTATTTATTTATTTATTTTAATTTATGCAAGTTCTGAAAATAATCAACTGCTTTTCCTTGGCCAAAACAAAACACCATGAGGTTTCCCTCAGGTGGCCGTGGCCTCTTAATTGTTTGTTACTACTAGTGGCTTCTTCTCTACTAATCAATTTGTAGATGACCTGTTGAAGAATAATGAGGTTCCTTCGTTGAGTGAAGTATCAGAATATTAGTAAAAAGGTGTCTGTAGTAAATATTTTTCATATTTGCATTAAAGATCATAATACAAACAGATTTCTGAGATGGACATATACTGAAGTCACTTGGAAGCAGACACACAAACAGAACAACCAAGCTTAAACAACCAACTCAGCCCTCCCAAAACCCCCTGTCCCACCCCCCCCCCCCCCCACACACAAAAACACAACAACAACAACCAAACAAAAACTAAAGCAACAGCCATACAGATAGACAAACAAAAATAAAAACAAAAACAAAAAAAAGAAAGAAAAAAGAAACGAAGAACAAGAAAAAAAACACACAATGGAAACTGCGAAAAAGACAATGAGAGATACAGAATGATGGGGAAGAAAACTGTCAGCAATACCTGGAGACAGTATCTTCTGGAACTAACAACGCAAAGGCAGATATACATATGCAATAATAACACCAAAAACAAGATCACTACTGCATTATAATTCATAAGCCATTCTCTTCTCTGAGGCAGTTCTTTTGTTTATTACATAATCCTGGAATGCAATGAAATAGCAAGTATCAACTAGTAACAGTGTTACACTATCTCCAGCTCTAAAATTAGACTCCTTCTCTGGTTTGGACTAACGGGCTTACAGCAGGTCAGAAAAAGACTTGTGTAAATACTAAGGACAGAGAACTTTCTAAAAAGTAAGCAGCTAATCAGCAGTATTTAACCTGTAGGAAAAAAAATTTATATGCTTTTCTGTGCTTTGACTAATCATAGAAATATTTATAAGGCCCCATCCACACAGAATTCAGAGATTTACAGTACAAGGTAGTAAGAATCCCAGATGAATTTTTGTCCTTTTCTCAGAGCTGAAGTTAGAAAAGCACTGGACTGGGCTCCCCAGGGAGGTGGTTGAGTCACCGTCCCTGGATGCTTTAAAATCCGTTTGGATGCGGTGCTCAGGAACATGATTTAGCAGAGGGTTGTTAGAGCAAAAGTAGTGTGGTTAGGTTATGGTTGGATTTGATGATTTTTAAGGTCTTTTCCAACCTGAGTGATTCTATGAGTGTAAGTGAGAAGACGACCTGCCAGAAATCACAAAACATGCATAGAAATTGTCTGTAGCTCTGCCAAGGGTTGAAGCCTAGCAAGAAACCTTTTTTAGCGTCTTTGAACTATTTCTGAAAACTTTCTGAATTCTGCCTCTCCTCCATTCTTTACATAGCTACAATGTATTAGCCAGCTATAATTATCTCAAATTTCTTTTTGTACTGTTTGTAATTGCTACAGTTTTCCAGAGCACTTTGTGTATCAAACCTAAGTAGATAATCCTCACTGTAAGGGGCTATGAGTCCTTTCCATTTTGATTGGAGAAGGTAAAGCCATGGAGATATTTTATTTAATTTATGATTATCAATTTATGATCAGATATGATACAAACTATGGAACACTTGCAAAGCTTTGCTTTCTGTGCTTTGATTGCTTCTGCATTTGCCTAAACTCTCTATCCTTATTACTCTAGTTTTCCAACCAAATATGTGATAATCTCCAAGAAATACCAGTTTTCTTGATAATAACTTACATTTTCTCCAAAAAATACAGACTTAAACTGCTCAATAGGACATTTTCCGCCAAAAATAGGATACATTCTCCCCAAAGGAACAGTTTTCTCTCATGCATATTCCATTTCCTCCCAGAAATACCACATTTCAACCCTAAAGACCACATTTGCATCCAAAATAGTTTGGATATTTTCTCCCAGAAACACCAGCTTTATCCCAACTCTAAGACATCTTGGACCAGAAATACCACTTTTCTCTCCCTAATATTACTGTTTCCTCCAAAAATAGATCTTCTTCCAGACTTATCGGCATTCTCTCAAACAGATGACATTTCCCCCCAGAAAGAAGACGTTTTCTCCCTGAAATACCAGCTTTCAAAGGAATACCTCCAATTTCCTCCCTAGTAGACTACTTTGCACACCTTCATATGACACTTACTCCCAACAATACGGCATTTATCACAGAAATGCCACTTGACTCCCAAATGTGGGACATTTCCTGCC
>NW_024885456.1:15192-23367 GCF_019232065.1 Centrocercus urophasianus
CCCCCCCCCCGCAGGTACGGCATTTTCTTCCAAAAATAAGACCTTCTCTTCCCGAAATCATGGCTTGCTCCAATAAAATGACATTATCTCCCAGAAATACCAGTTTTCGCCCAAACGTAGGACAGTTTCGACCACAAGTATCACATTTCATATATCACAAATACCAGTCTTCTCCCCAAAGACGTTTTCTACCAGAAATACAGGTTTTCTTAGGTATACTTCATGTTTCATCCACAAAATACTACACAACAGTAGCAAATGTGACATTTTCCAACAAAAACATGATATTTCCTCCCAGAAATACCAGCTTTCTCGCAAATATGTGATCTTTTCTGCCTAAAGAAGACAGTTTCTCCCGGAAACACAGCTCTCTCACAGACATAGGAACTTTCCCTCCCAAGATAAAACATTTTCTCCCAGAAATACCAGTTCTCTTAGAAACACCTCCCATTTTCTACCAAAAATACGACTTCACACTCCTCAATAGGACACTTATTCCCAGAAATAGGGCAATTTATCACAGAAATACCAGTTTCTCCCCCCAAAATACGACGACATTTTCTCTCAGAAACAAGACATTTTCTCCCAGGAATGCCAGTACCCTTAGAAATTCCTCACATTTCATCCCAAGAGCGCTTCTATACACTCCTCAATATCATGTTTACTCCCATCAAAATGACATTTGACATCAGATACTCCAGTTTTCTAACAAAGATGGGACATATTCCCCCGGAAATACCAGCTTATTTTTTAAAACGTGGCATTTTCTCCCCAGAATCCCAGCTTTCTCACAAATAGATGTCATTTTCCAACAAAGCATGCTGTCTTCTCCCAGAAATTGCCGTTTTCTGAGAAATACCTTCCATTTTCTCTCAAAAGTACTACTTTAAACTCCCGAAGAGGACATTTTCTCCCATATAGACCCTATTTTCTCCCCAAAGGACCAGTTTGCACTCCAAAAATAAGACAGTTGCTCTCAAATAGAAGACATTCCTTCCCAGAATTTCCCCCTTTGCTCCAACAAGTAGGGCATTTTCTCACAGAAATACCACGTTTCAGTTGGAAAGCTGACCTTTTCTTCCAAAAATAGGATATTTTCTCCCAGAAATACCCATTTTCTTACAACTACCACAGGTTTTCTCCCCAAAATATCAGAGGACAAGACCACATTTTGCACTTGCAACCAAGAATAGGACATTTTCTCACAGAAATACTACTCTTCTCCCACATATAGGAGATTGTCTCCGAACTGGATGGCGTTTTTGGTAAGAAATACCACTTTTCTTCCCTCAATAGGACATTCTCTCCCAGAAAAATAGAGTACTCTTAGAAATACCTCCCAATTCCTCCCAAACAGACTGCATTACACTCCTCATCATGACACTCACTGCCAGACTTTTGGCATTTGATCACAGAAATACCATTTGTACCCAAAATATGTGGCATTTTCCCTCATGAAACACCACTTTTCTCACAAATGCGTGGCACTTTCTTTCACTGGTGTGTGCACAGTGCCTGGTCCCCCCCACAATTTCTTGCCCAGAGCTATCCATGACATCTCTGTCTTGGCACTGATGGAGTCACACTGTGGTTCTGAGCTCTTCATGATTTTCTCAAATCTTGTTTTGGATGATCACATGCAGCACAGGAGGCTCCATGCCCTCCATGCCCTCCATGCCCTCCATGCCCTCCATGCCCTTAATGCCTGCCCTGCCCCATTCTGCTGGTGAATTCTACACATTCACCCTAGCCTTCCTTTTACTGCATATGTATTTGCACAAGCCCCTCCTGTCTTTGATATTCTGCCTGGGCAGATTCCGCTGTGTTTGTGCTGTAGTCTTTCTAAATGCACCTCAGCAGGTACACATAGCAGGACAATAGCTGCAATTATACATTAGGTGTCGGAGCAGGAGCTTGTTTCAAGCCAGGTAAAGAAAAAGCAAGCACTATTGGCTTGGTGAGTAGACAATTGCTGTCAACAGCTAAAGGAGCTCAAATAAGTCTCCAGGCAGGCCTAAGCAAGCTCAGAGCCATGTGTTGCTGGCATATTAGAAAGCTGTAGCCTGTGACAAGAAACTGCAACGCCTTGTTTACTGGCTTGTATAGCCACCATGAGTCCCACTCTTGTGGAATTCACTACAAAAGACAAAGATGAGATTTGGCTGAATTTCCTGGGGTGAAACCAACCACTAGGATAGCCCAGGTTGTTCTTTCATCACAGTAGAGACGAGATGAAATGGTGTGGTCACTGCCATCACCCCTGTTCGAGACCATGCAGAAGGCAGGCATCTTGTAAGCTATGTGGCACTAAGGACACACCTGTAAGCTATGTGGCACTAATGAGAGGCGTAATGGCAATTTGTAGTCTTTTTTAATCTGGACAAAAATTCATAACTGATGAGCATTATGTTTTATCAAAATAATTCTGGAATACCAAAATTTTGTATTTATTCATACGTTGTACAAGAGCTGCACTGAAATTAATGCCTCCTGTTCTATTATGTTTGCTCATGGTATCAGAAGTGGGTGTTTCTGATTCGGCGGTAGAAGTGGAACCTCTCTGTTCCTATTTCATTACACTTTGTGACCATCTTGATTGCATCAGATGTGCAAGTGAGACAAAGTGGTGCGTGACGTGGAAGTATCTATGAAGCAAAGGTTTGCATTTGAATTCCACTGCAGGGAAAAAATGGCATCCATTAATATTCATCAACACTTGCTGAACGTTTATGGAGACCAAACAGTGGATGTGAGCACACGGAGTGCATTTCAACAGTGGCAACAGCAATGTGAAAAGCAAGCCACGTTCTGGATGGCCATGCGCAGCTGTCACACTGTGAAATAAAGAGTGTCTCAAGCAGCTCGTCTGCACAAATTGGCTGATGACAGTGCTTATGTTGGAAAAAAAAAGGCTTTGTAGCTGAGAATTTTCTCTATCAAACTGTGTTATTGTGCCCTTTGTATCATTTTTTGTTTCCGTGGAAATAAATAAATAAATAGGAACCATTACTTTTAGATGATCCATGTATCTGATTCCAGGTTTCTAGTTTAATCACAGTGCAGTTTTATGCCGTATTGATTTCTTTGCTAGCAGTTTGTGATGATGCTTTTCACAGAATTCATAGAGGGGCCTGAATAATTCACAGGCAAGTATACAAAGACACAAAGATAGTACATATCAGAGAGTTCAAAGATCATTCAAGAGGACTAAGGAGGTGATTGTCTGCCTGGTGAGGCCACAACATGAGCTGTGTGTTCAGTTTTGGGCCACTCACTCCAAGGAAGACCTTGAGGCCATGGAATGTGTCCGGAGAGGGGCAACGAAAGTGGAGAATGGTCTGGAATCCAAGTCTTTTGGGGAGTGGCTGAGGGAGCTAGGATTGTTGAGTCTGGAGAAGATAAGGCTCCAAGGGAGACCTTATCACTCTCTGCAACTCCCTGAAACATGTCTGAGGTGTGGTGAAGGTCAGCTTCTTCTCCCAGGGAACAGTGATACAACAGTGATAGGAAAGGAGGTGATGGCTCTTAGGTGTTTCTAGTAGAAATATCTTCAGGCTGACTCTGATTTCATTTGTTTTCTTTTTCTTTTGTACATCATCTGCCCATGTGGCCTGCATTTTATTTAATCTTGCCACCTATCCGTCTGATGTAGGTCTCTTTTTCTACCACCGATAGGTACACCCCTCTGCCATTTATCTTGGATGAGAAGCAAACTCATACCTCCCAGTTTCGATACTGTTACCTAGTCCTTGGCTGTCTTTTATGCTCACAATGGCTTATTCCTTTGAAAACCTCAAAGCCATTGCCTTCACCAAATATCTCTCAGAAACTAGCAATCTGTTTTTGGTTCCGTAAACCTTGGTTAAGACTCCTAGAGCATTTGGCGGTGGAACATACATCATGTTTGTGTTTCTGTTTCCACGTGGTTTATCTGTAGTTATGAGTGTTTACGCTTGCACCTGAAGTGCATAGGAAAAAAAACACGTGTTGGTAAGCAAGAGTAGGGAACTTGTTTTCCTTTATATCCTCCTGATCACACTCATTTCTCAGGTATATTGTCTCTATAATCTTGAGATCGCTACTCTTCATGGCTTTGGGGAGTTTTCAAAAAATAGTTTTGAATCATCATTTCATAATGAAAATGGAGATTTAAAGAACGCCTTTAGTAGTGTTACTGAAACTTCAGCCAGAAGGGGTATCCTCAAGGCTAAATTGAAGATTCTGAAGTGGAAGATGAGTACCTGATGAGTATGGTTCACTTCACCGTATCACGCCATGCTCCGCCATGCCAAGCAGCAGCAGATGAAATATGAAGCCTTTTGTCTGGCTTTGTCCTCTGAAACCAGAGTTACTGTCCACTTACTGCTCAGTAGACTCTGAACTATTGTTGCTAGGAAGAAAGGAGTATGTTGAAAGAATTGTTCTGAAATGGTTTCAAATTAAGCCTACGAATTGTCTTCAAATTTCTGGATGTTGTTGCCAAGGAGAGGAAAATGTTTTCTTTCCTAGCTCTCTCCCCTTTTCCATTTTGCTTTTTAAACCTGAAATACTTCTGTTTACCTTCCATTCCAACTTCACTAAAATTCAGTCTACTAAATACAACTTGTGCAATATCCTGAGGGTGAAAAGAAATCAAGCGATGTAAAATATCTGCCTTCAGAACCTTCTTTTCTCTGACAGACTATGCCTTTCTTTCCCAAGTGAATTTGAAAGCTATTGTGTATCAGGTACACGAAACTGCTCACTGCGTGGATTTCTTGAATAGAAAAAGGAATCTTTAGAAGACACCCATTCATCCGTGGTAAGGACAGTAGAGGTTAGGAAAGAATGAGAAGGAAGTTATAGCAAAATAAATCTGAAACAATGAAACAAATGGAAAAGATAATAGCCATGGAAGTGAACAGGCACGCGAAGAAATAATCAATCCATTCTCCCTGAGCAAAGCTGACGGTGGGATGTGATCTTCTAGAATGAAAAGATGTGCTCAATTTTTTTTAACGAAAGATAAAGAAGAAGAATATGCAGCAAAAATAATCAGAATAATTAGACATCTCAGAAACATAGCCTACAAGCAAAGTCTGGAAGTGACAGGCATGGGAATGCTAAAGGGTTGTATGTGAGCAGCCATCAAATAAGTAGTAGGATGTCAAAAGCAAGAAAAAATATCTTACCATGAGCTAAACTTAGAACAGCCGTAGTGACTGACAATACTAAAAGGTTAAAATAGCTGAAACAGAGCACTCAGTGTTTCTTAGTGGTTGCTGAGTTTATCTTTTTACGTATCTATTCATTTCACATAATAACCAGCACAACTGGAGTGGTTTTAAACCAGGAAATGGAAGCAAAACTGTCTGATCTCAGGTTTTAGCATACCGTGTATTCTATTTAGAAAAGTCTGATGAGCAGATTAACATCTGTTTAATACATGTAAAATGCAGTTTTACTCAACACATAGTAAAAGAAAAGCTCAACATTCCTACCTATGATGAAGATAGGATATTATTGAATTGCTAGGTATGAACAGTATTCGTATGGCGAAATTTCTCTAGTATAGACTTAGGTTTTACTTCTGCGTCCCATTACTCTGATTACCATAAAGAAACACTGTTCAGATAAGTAGCAGCCATCATATTCTGACTACTTTAGAATATTCAGAATTTTTTAATCACCAGACAGTAACTCACTTCATCTTTGACAGGATACACTGGCAGTAGGCTCACAGAAGTATGAGACTCGGTGAGCATATGGATTTGCAGACATTTGTTTATTCTGAAAACCACACTGGCTTTTGCTCAGATAGTGCAAACTAAGGATCAAATGCTTTCTACAAAGAAATGAGGATCGGGAAAGTTTATTAGAGGACTTAGGAAATCATACACTTTCTTTTACCATCAATATCGAAGTAGGAACTGCATTGACAGTAAATGCCAGTGTTGTTTTTTTTCTCTCATTCATTAGTGTTCTTAGTGACTTTCTCCTCTACATAATTTGCAGCCTTAATTAAAACAGAACAAAACAAAAAGAAAACCCTCTCGTTTGCAGAATAAAAGAAGATCTGTTACCTTGCTTAGCACACTAAAATCAAGAATTTCAAGACTTCCATTATTGCAGGCGGAAGATTATTATGAATGTGTTTTTTGTTTCTTGGTGTTCCTTCACCGAAATAGAATTCAAAACCCATGCTGCGACACTGCAGTACTGCTCAATGCAAGAAACCAGTTTGCTCTGCCTCAGTGCATTTCTCTGTAGAATTTTTCTCTGGGTATATACAACGCTTGTTTATGTCCTTAAAATGTTTCCGAAAGAGACGGATTTCAATGCATCTCTAGTAAATGTGGCTAGAACGATTTAATTCTCTCCCTTACGCAGCAACACAACATTTCCATTAGAAGTGATATTTCTGACCAGACCGAGGCTGAGCGCTGGAAGCGGCAACCGGGGAGAAGCGCGATTTCTCGGGCAGCGAGTGCAAACGCTCCGGAGCGATTCAGCGCGAATGCCGCTTTCGAGCCGAGAGAGCGAAGTCGTGCCGTTCCGATGCCGAGAAGGGGCGAATTCAGCATGCCGCGGTCCCTCCGAAGGGGGGTTTTCTCTGCGCAGTGCTTGTAGAATCCCTCTCGCCTTATTCGACTGTGCTCCCTGAGAGCACTACATCTGTCGCTCCACAAGCGTCCAGCTGCCTCTTTAGGGAAAGTTCTCCCTGCCACTCTTCGTCACGGAACACGGAAGTGGAGTCACGGAGAAGCACACTGCAACGAACTGTCGCTTAAAGGAGAGGCACGGACACCGCTTTCCGAGCAAAGGCGTAGTGCGTCCTGCATAGACGTACTCCGGGCGAAGTCAAAAGCGCTCGTTCCCCGAAGCGCGGAGAAGAGCCCGCCACTCGGGGAAAAACATCCGCTGGCAGTCGCTCTTTCGCGGCGAGCCAACCAAACGAAACCGCGGCTGAGCGCTGGAAGCGGCAGCCGGGACAAGCGAGATTTCTCGGGCAGCGAGTGCAAACGCTCCGGAGCGATTCAGAGCGAATGCCGCTTTAGAGCCGTGAGAGCGAAATCTCTCTCACGAGCTTTAACCCGGAAAGTGAGGCAGCTCCTGCCGTGTATTTCTGCCAGAGGTAAATCTTTAAAATGCACTTAAGTCCAAAAGAGTGATCTCAAGTTAGAAATAAAACTTGCAAAATGATGCTAATCTGAGGATATGAAATAAATATCTGCGTATATCTCCATGCTTGTGATTAGATACTATGTCCATCATTATCTTCTAGTCAAATGAGCCTGCGAAAGTTCCAACGGAAAATGTTGGCATGCTGCCTACCAACGTAGGCATGCCACCAAGGGAGAGAATTAAATCATTCTGGCCACATTTACTGGAGATGCATTGAAATCCATCTCTTTCGGAAGCAATATGAGGACATAAACAAGCGTTGTAAATACCCAGAGCAAATTCGACAGAAAAACACACTGCCTCTGTGGCAGAGCAAACTACTTTCTTACATTGAGCAGTACTGCAGTGTCGCAGCATGGGGTTTTGAATTCTATTTCGGTGAAGGAACACCAAGAAACAAAAACACATTCATAATAATCTTCCGCCTGCAATAATGGAAGTCTTGAAATTCTTGATTTTAGTGTGCTAAGCAAGGTAACAGATCTTCTTTTATTCTGCAAACGAGAGGGTTTTCTTTTTGTTTTGCTTCCATTTCCTGGTTTGAAACCACTCCAGTTGTGCTGGTTATCATGTGAAATGAATAGATACGTAAAAAGATAAACTCAGAAACCACTAAGAAACACTGAGTGCTCTATTTCAGCTTTTTTTAACCTTTTAGCATTGACAGTCACTATGGATATTCTAAGTTTAGCTCATGGTAAGATATTTTTTCTTGCTTTTGACATCCTACTACTTATTTGATGGCTGCTCACATACAACCCTTTAGCATTCCCATGCCTGTCACTTCCAGACTTTGCTTGTAGGCTATGTTTCTGAGATGTCTAATTATTCTGATTATTTTTGCTGCATATTCTTCTTCTTTATCTTTCGTTAAAAAAAATTGAGCACATCTTTTCATTCTAGAAGATCACATCCCACCGTCAGCTTTGCTCAGGGAGAATGGATTGATTATTTCTTCGCGTGCCCTGTTCACTTCCATGGCTATTATCTTTTCCATTTGTTTCATTGTTT
>NW_024885457.1:0-52843 GCF_019232065.1 Centrocercus urophasianus
CGAGCGGCTGCGGGATGAAAGCTGCGTCTCAGACGGAGCGTTATTAGTGCCTCATGCATATGGATTCATCCCTCAAACTTCGGAGTCTGGCTCAATTACAGGAGCGCTCCGTCGAGCCGAACCGGGCCACCCCCTGCGCCCTGCGCTGTGCGGGGGGGCCGTCCGCCCGGCTCTGCCACTTTGAAGCGTCTGGAGTTCTGTCCTAATGAGAGCTTTCCGTCTCGTATACCCATTTTTCTGTAACTGCACGTTTGCTGCTTTGAAGACTGTTTAAGTTTAATACCAAAGGAAGAGAAAGACCAGGCGCGGCGCGGGGCGTTGCGCGGCGGTGCGGGGCGGTGCCCTCAGCCGCAGCCTCAGACGGAGAGCCCCGGCCCCGCGCTGTGCGAGCCGCGTCCTGCCGCGGGCAACCAGGGTCTCTGCTGGAGGCAGACGGGGCTCGTGGAAGGACACTGAAACGCGAAGCACCGCTGTATGCACATAAGCCGCGCTCCGGGCACCGCCCGCTCCCCACTGCGTCCCGGCAGCGCGGAGAGGTGGCCCTCGGTGCGACGCTCCGGTGGGGCCCGCGTGCAGAGTCGGGGATGGATGTGAAGACGTAAATAAGAGGAGAGCGGCAGTGCGGCCGGACGAATCGGGCGAGGTGCCGCTGGGCCGCCGCTGACGGCCCCGAGGGCTCCGAGGAGCTCCGCCGCCGCGTGCTGGGCGGGATTCTCAAGGTGTCTCTGCCCCCCCGTGCCTCCAGTGCTCCCGTCTCCCTGTTGCTTTTTGTAGAGCGGACGCGGCGCTGCGATGCTGCTGCCTGCACAGCGCCCTCGGCTGCTCCGCGCCCACCTCGCCCCGCTGACCCAGGAGGAACGCAAAGCACTGCGGGACAGCAGCTGCCACTGAGACATTCTCTTTCACACAGCATTTAAGCCCCTTACACACAGTGTTTATGTCCCTTTCGTGCAGAGTTTAGGTCGTTTTCATGCAGTGTTCAAGTCCCCGGCGTTCTTGCCTCCTTCCTCCGGTGGTCCCACGCTTTGCTTTAAAGTTTGCTCATTCCAGCTGCAGTACTGCAACAGTTAAAGGCCCGGCGCTTCCACCAGAGAAGAACGAGGCATGTTTTTTAGCAGCCATGCTGTTACATGACTTCATCTGCAGGCAGCGAATTAGCGTCTTCCTGCTTGTGCCACTGATCTGTTCTTATTTTGGAGCCCAACCATCCAACATGTTCCATTTGCACCTTTCCTCCGTGCTCTGCCATGTGCTGCTGGGAGCTGCTTCCCACCGCTGCGGTGAGGCTGAGCCCCTTGCAGCTCTGCCTCCCAGCTCCCCTCCTGCACACGCTGGGCTTTATGACGCCGACTTCCATTAAAACGAATGTTTTGTTCTTTTAACAGCTGATTAAACTCCAAGGGATGATACATCCCTAATGAGAAATGAGTGCCCACCAGAGAGCACATGGAAATTCCCAGCCAGGCTGATGAGTGCTGCACTGCAGCTCTGTGTGTGGGGATGGCCTGGGATTGCTGCGGGGCGCAGCCTGCGGGGTGTGCAGAGCTCCGTGTGTTGGGGAGCCAGGGTGACGAGTGGGCCTGAGCTCGTGCCTGGGCTCTGGGTGTGAGCACAGCAACAGCTGCTGGTGGTGAAGGTGTGGGCACATCTCTGTGTATAGGAGAGTGTGTGCAGATATGTGCAGGCTCAGGAAAGTCTGGCTTAACGGATGTGGGCAAACTCCGTGCAAGAGAAGCAAGACTCATTTGTGTCCGTTTAAAAATGCTTAACAACAGGCTGTTAGCAATGGCTGCTCATCGCAGTTCTCATTATCTGCCAGCTTTGGTTTTCTTGCTGAGAATGCCCAAGCTCGGCCCTGGCTCAGGAGTGATGCATTTGGGAAGCATGAGTGTGAGCAGACAGGTGTGCAAAGGACGGGCAGTGAGTGAGTTCTGCCTGCTGTGCGCAGCCTGTGGGACGGGGCTGAGAAGGAAGCCAGGGATATCAGTGTGGGGCTGATAAGGGCTGTGGGGTGTCTGCAGCAGATAGGGTCTGAGCTGCTGCCAGGAAGCAGCCTGCCTGCTGCCTACCCACACGCTGCAGCAGAGCAGAGCCCAGCAGTGTCCCCAGGGTTGGCTGCTGTGCCTGGCCATACTTGGTGGGCCGGTGCCCCCAGCCCGGGGCACTGTGCACTGTACTGCCATGCCCCGTCCCATCTGGTGGGAGCAGTGCTGCTGTGTTGTACCCGAGCTGACATTTGACTCTCAACAACACAAGCCATTGGTGGGCTGGGTCTGGTAGTGGCAGTTAGGGTATAGAGTATGGTCCCATAATCTATAGATTACAATTTTATGGTCAGCAATGGGTAACCTGAGAACTCAGAGTCATAGTCCATACTGCACAATACCCAGCACGACTGTCACGCATTCCTATACAAACTGTGTCTTTTCCTCTCCCTCTCTGACGAAAACTTCCTCATACCATAATCCAAAGGGTATCTGAGCCACAGTTTGGAGTGCCTTCTGAATTTCAGAGCATGCGAATGGCTCCCGCTCTGCTCTGCTGCCGTGCTGCACAGTGGAAGTGGCTTCATGGTCCCAGTCGAGCAGCCGCGCTTTGGGTTCTAAAGATAACAGGAGTACTGGAGAACTGCTCTCATTTCAGCATGGAGCACTCTGCCTCCTTCCCGTACTGCCATTTTAAATGGAATTACTGTTCTCCATAGATAAGGTATTTGGTTCAGCTTCTGGCAGAGGAAGGCAGAAGAGTGGGCACTGCGTAGGGAGGGAGCCGAGCCTTGGGACCAGCTGCCTCGCACACCCTAAGTGCCCTGCTGTGACATGGGTGGGCAGAGCCAGGACTGGGGGTGAGGGCTGTTCCAGGCAGAGCCTGAGCTGCTTGGGCTGGGGGTCTCTTGGGGATCAATCTTTGATCCCAGGGCTGGAGCCCCAGCAGCCTGGTGCAGAGTCTACTCTGAAAATACAGTGGAAAACAGTTGGAATTATCAAAATCTTTTGTAATCTCTAGAATTTATCTACGAGAAATTAAAGGCAAATTACCTCTGTTAATGTTCAGACATGAGCGGGTATGTTTGCTGTTACACAAACCTCTTAAAGTTATTAATGATTGATTTTAATGTCTTGTACTTAATGGGGGCAGATCTGGCTCAGCGCACAGCGCTGGCGGGAGGGGCACGCTGCCTCGGCCATGGGTTCCCCATCCAGTACTGTGGGGTGTGCAGAGGGGCTCCCCTGGCCCCAGAGCCCCCACCCCATTCTGGGACCCCCAGCAGTTGTGTCACCGCACGATGCCACCCATCTTCACAGACTCCAGGTCAGCTAAACACAAGAGGTCGGTTCCCCACGGCCACATGGTTTACAGGAAGTGACCGGGATGTGGCCGAGCAGTAAATACAAATTGCTTTCATCTCGTGCCACGCTCTTAGTGCAATCCCATCCCAGGGCACAGCTTCAGGAGAGCGGCTGTGATGTGCTGGTGGTGCCGGGGGGATGCAGCTGAGCTGTGAGTGCAGCCGCAGGTGGCCGTAGTGCCACCCCTCGCCCGTCCCCACACGAGCCCTTTGCGGGGTCCCCACGCCGTGTCCCCATGTTTGCATGGGCACTGCTAGGAGAGCGGTGCGGGCACTGAGCAGGGTCAGAACAAACACAGCAGGTTTGGTTCCATGGCTCTGGGGCTGGGTGCGGTGTCCAAAGGTGGGCAGTGAAGACAAGACGGCCGCTGATCCTCAGGGCTGCAGCGAATGCACGGAACCACATTCACCATTAGTTACTCTGTGCTTGAAACTGGTGTTTGGCAACTACTGTGCTCCTCAGAACAACAAGCCTGGAATTATAGAATGCACAAGAGATGAATGCTCAGTCCCCTGTGTGGGGGTTTCCATGTGGCCGGCGTGGGAGGGCGGGAGGGTGTTCCTCACACAGCTCTGCAGCTGCTGCGGCCCTCAGGGGTCACAGGGGGACATGCAGAGAGGGGCAGAGCCCCACAGTGCACGCGGTCAGGGCCCTGAGGGGTGCAAGTGGGACAGCAGCTGGGCAGCCAGACAGGGGAAGGGCAGTGGGACAGGGGAAGGGCTCTGCTTCCTCCAGTGAGTGCGCGCTGCCTTTCCCCATTGCCCCCCTGCACTGTGCAACAGAGATGTTGGCCCAGCGTCAGCCCACCCCTCTTCCCCCCCACTTCAGGTTCCATTGCAATACATGCTCTCTGTGCAGTGTGTCTGTGTTTTCAGACCTTCTCCAAGTGCTTTTTCCCTCTGCACAGCTTCTGCTTCATTATTCTGATTGAATCAAGCTGTAGCTGAGGCAGAGGGCAGACTTTCTGACTAATGGCAGACCGTGACTTGTTTGTACTTCTTGTTATAGATTTTTCCTAATTACCCACACTTCTCGGAGCCAGCTGAAAAAAAACAGCGAGCAGGCAGCGGATGTGAACCCCACTGCATCTCCTGCAGCTGCAGAAAAAGCGCTACACTCACAGGGCTGCACACAGTGGAGACAGAGGGGCCGGCTGCTCTCCAGCAGTCTCCCACCACAACCCCTCCTGATCCCATCGCTGCCTGGGAAAGATGGGCTCTCCCATCCCACGGTCCCACTGGGGGACACACGGGTTTGGGGTGAGCAATGGGCTGAGTGGGACCGGGCTGTGCTGGAGGCTCCTGTTTTCGCAGAGCAGCGCAGGATGCAGAGCACAGTGATGGGGCAGCACTGGTGGCATTCCCTGCAGCACATGGCCGCTCTCAGTGACCTGCATGGGATGGCTGAGCATTCCCGTCCATGACTCACTGCAGAGCAAATGCAGAGTGTGACATGGGGGAAGGAATGCAATGGCCCTCCATGCACTGCGGCCATGGCTATTGGCCTGCTGCTCATGCATGTTGGCCCATGCTGTGCTGCGAGCTGCGCAGCTTTGGTTTCCTCCCTGCAAACCACGCTGGGGCCTCTGCTGCCAGCTCCTTCCTGCAGCAGTGCAGTGCAGGGTGGGCCCCAGCCTGACCACAGCCGGCGGGAACCACCACCACTGAGCAGAGCAGACAGCAGTGCACGTTGTGCTGGGTGCTGCCACCCCACTGCAGTGCTGCTCACCTCCTCCTCTCCCAAATGGAGGAGTGCTGCAGGAGGAGGTCCTTCCAGGCAGCCCCGTGTCCCCACGGAGCCCCCAGTTGTGCACAGCTCTGTCTGCACTTGGCTGCAGCAAGGGGGAGTGAGCTCAGGTGGGCCTGCAGGGAAGGAAAGCAATTCTTCCTCTTGAGAAGTCCCAGTTGGTTCCCAAGGGATGACGAAAGGAGTCTACGATGGTCCCAACTTTTGAACCTTCGGCTGCTCCTGTAATGCCTTTGTTTACATCTAATAACTTTTAATTTATCGGTGTTCTTCCCATGCAGTTTGCTGCTCAGCAGATGCAGCTGTTGTGCACGAAGAGCTCTGCAAACAGCACTGTGGCCGCTGGGTGAGTTGAGCTCCTGACCCTGCAGTGTGAATGGTGCTTTCCTGCTGGGATCGTCTGCTGTGGGCAGGGATGGGGCAAAGGAGCAGCACCGCCTGGGGCCCCAGACAGCCCTGTGCCAGCACTGCTGTGCTGTGGGGAACGGCGACATTCTGAAATGAGTGGCAGATGTCTGGTGCTCAATTTGTCATTCTGTAGTTGGAGTCAAAATGTTCATGTTTTCACACTGAGTGGTGTTAAAACTGAGATGCCGGAATGTGGCAGCTCCTCAGGATGCTGACAGCATTTCTCTGTAAAACGTCCATGTGCATGGGGCAGGAAGTATGGATGTCCCACATGGATGCAACCCGAAGCTGTGGGTGAAGCCAGCAGGACCTGGCAGCTCCAGCACCCAGAGCTGAGCATTGCATCGTGTGCCTCAGAACTGTCTCCACTCCAGAACTGTCCTGACTTAACAGGAGATCCATGCTGGCAGCGGCAGTGCTGCGGGGATGGGGCTGAGAAACAGAGCAGGGCTGTGGCTTCTGTGCTTTGGCCGTGGGGCTGCAGTGGGGACCTGGCCCCCTGGTGAGGGCCCCCCCAACGTGGTCCTCCTGGTCAGCAGCTGATTTTGCCATCAGCCCCACTCCTGCAGCCTCCGTATCCCATCACGCACCTTACGAGACAGCACGTGATTAACACAAAGCCCCACACGGTTTGCACACAGTCTGTTTTTAATCCCAGCCCCACAGTGCGTGGGGCACGCTGTCATGTTCACACAGAGGCTCAGAGCACGGCCTGCCCTGCTGGGACACGGCAGCGCCTGCACACAGCGGTGCTGAGGGGCCCTGCGGTGCCGTGGGGCTCGGGCTCACCGCCCTGCAGGCGGAGCACAGCCGCGCACAGCCCTGGTGCTGCCCGTGACACGTGTGCCCGCAGCACACAGCCGGGCCAGGCACGCCGCTCCGACACGCAGAGACACGAAAGTGTTGACACATTTCTTCCTGTTCCCATCTCAAACCGAACTGCGAGTGGTGCTGCTGGAAAATCATGTGCCTCATTGCACAGATTTCTCTGCAGAGCGAGCGCTCGCCTCGGAAGGGCAAAGCATCGCGGACTGAAATTAGTAAATACTCTGATTGGTGAGAGGCTGTCACAGCACGCCTGAACCAGCTGCCAAATTTTTCATCGAGTCCGGCCCGTCAGCTCGGTGAGTCGGTGCCCCTCGGAAAGCAGGAGACCTCAGCGCGGCTCACACAGCCGTGGATGTCCGTGCTGCCGGGGGAGGACTGACAGAGAAACCGCAGCACGGCGGCCGTTCACCCGGAGGGACCGCAGGCTGCAGCGCTGCAGAGCTCTGATGGGACAGAGAGGAGAGAGCCGCTCCGCGCCCCGGGCCGGCGGGGGCTGCCGAGAGGCTTCACCTCTGTGCCCGGGGCGCCGCCGTGCCCGTGTCTGCAGGCAGGAGAAGCGCGCGGGCAGAGAGCGGCAGCGGGGCTGGGTTTGGCCGTGCTGAAGGCAGAGCGGGGGCTGATTCCTGCAAAGGAAAACAGATTGGGAAACACAGGATTGCCCAACGTGCCCACCGGTGACTCACGGAGCTCAAAGCCACACGCGCTGCTCGAGGGGCACCGCTGCCCATGGCCGGCGGCCGGGCCCACAGCCCGCCCTACACACGTGGCCCCGCGCAGCGCCGGGCTGCGGGCAGGCTGTGGGGCAGCAGATCTCTGGGTGCGGGTAATGGGAGCGGGACAAAGCGGCGCTGCCCCGTGCCGAGCACCCGCCCTAAGACGCCAACGCTGCCGCTGCGTTTATCGCCGAGCGCTGGAGGCCAACGTCCTGTTTGCCAACCGCCCGCCTCCATCTGCTGCGGCCCCTCCAAAGGACAACAACCGGGTCTTGAGTGCTGGGTGCGAAGGTCAGCCGCCGGGAGAGCAGCACTGACCCGAGGGGGGGCGGAGGGGGAGGGATGGAAACCTAGAAAATAACTTCAGGGCAATTGTGAAAGGGTTTTATTTACAGCTCAGAGTGCATCGGACTTCTTCCCTGGAAATGAGGCCACTGAGGCGTGGGAGGCCGGGGTTGGGGCTGGGGAGCGGGGAGCCAGGGCGGGGGGCAGGGGCCAAAAATCCTAAAGCCAGAAAGTGGAAGGCTGAAAAAAAAAACAGGGGTCAAAAAAAAGACGGAGAGGCTGAAAAGGAGTGGGAAACTGGAACAGAAGTGGGAGCTGAGAAAAGAAGTGAAGACCAAAAAATCAAAGGGTTGGCCAAGAGACCACGAGCGGCAGCCAAGAGGGGCGGCCTGGTGCCACCTACAGAGAAATGGCAGAGCTGGGACCTGGAAAGCCTGAGCCCATCTCTGAACTTGCACCAGAGCTGGGAGTGCAATTAAAACCCCCTCCCACATAGCTGTGCCCAGAGCCCCAGGAGCCACGCACCGCAGCATGCAGGCAATGGTGCAGACAAGAAGTGTCTCTTTGGTGGCGCTGGCACTGTCCCTGATGCACGGCCTCACTGCCGAAGCAGCGCAGCACCGCACTGTGGCCTCCTTCCAAGCAGGGCAAGTCAGTGTTAAAGCCAAGTTCCAGGGTTTTCTTGAGAAGCAGACTGGATCGGGGCCGCTCCCCTTCAAGCACCCTGCGCTCAGTGCGCCCAGCAGGGGTCTGCATGGGGTGGTGGGGGCTCTGGGACAGCAGCATCTCCCACCCGGCACCCGTGGGATGGGATACAAAGGTGGCACTTTGAGTTTGGCACTTATGGACCAACTGCACTCCAAAAACAAAAGCTCCCCATGTTTCATTATGAGCCAGAGCTGCTCAGTATATAACGTGCCAATGCTCCTGGGGTTGGCAGCGCTCGGTGCCCAGCCCAGCTCTCAGCTCTGGGGCTGCACCCAGAGAGCACCCCGAGGAGGAGCACCCCAGTGCAGGGCAGTGCACGCACCCACTGTGGGGGCAGCACCGCGAGTGCAGGCACTGCGCGGCTCCCGGCAGCTCTGCTGTAGGATGTGCTGCAACCGGGAGGAGTGAGGGCGGCAGGAATGCAGCAATTGAGCCACACAGGGAGCTGCAAAGGAGCCCCATCTGCAGGCACACAGCACTTGCAGCACAGCCTCCTGAGGCCAGGCCCACAGCTCCCCACAGTGAGCACAGCAGCAGCGCCTGCTCAGCGCGGGGCTGCTCACATCTCGGGGACGCAGCGGCTCTCAGTGGCTGATGCGGGTTTTTATCCAGCACTGAGAGCTCAGCGTCTGCGAGCTCCGTTCTGAGCCAGGCCCTTGTGAATGCAGCAGCACAGCTCACGCCGCCACAGCAGCACTCAGCAGCAGTGCATATCGGGAGAGGGAGGCAGCCTGCAGGGCCGGGGCTGGCACAGCTCTGCACTCCTTCTCCACAGAGGTGCTGTGCAGCATTGGGACCCCACTGCACAGGACACAGCACCCACAATACCAGGCTGCAGCAGCGTGCCTCTGTGAGCTGTCCCCGATGGAGCAGGGACAGGCAGAGCCCTGTGGAGGTGTCTGCGCTCTGCAGCGCCGCACTGCACAAAGCAGGACCCCCTGGGCAGCTCTGGTGGGACCGTGAGATTCCAGGAGGAACTCATCAGGTGAGCAACCAGGAGATTTTCCTCTGCACAGATGGAAGCCAATGGTTCCTGGTGCACGCTGGGCACGCCGCTGCAGGGCACAAAGCCCGGTGCTGACCTGAGCAAGGCACTCCCCCCGGAACAGGTCGGCTCGCCGCAGCGCCCTCCCCTGGCACCGCACACTATTAACGCAGTGAGGCACCCAGCTCATTTTGCTCGAAGCCCTGAAAGACAGCAGTACTGGAGGGGCAGGTGGGAAGAGGTACGGCCCACTGCTGAGCCACTCCCGGACCAGAGACGTGCTTTTAGAAGACGAAATCGTGCAGCGGGTGGACGGGGCTGTGGGCAGCAGTGCTCACAGGGGGCTTTGGGGCCCGCAGCTCCCGTGGGACTCCAGGTTGGGGACCCCAGTTGTGTCCCAGCCCAGCGCCTGCAGCAGTGCAGCCTGCGGCGCGTGGGGCTCAGCTATGTGTCCAAAGCTGCCATCTCCGCCCCACTGCCGCCGCAGCTCAGCCCTGCAGAGCCCACGGCTGCTGTGTGCTGGCGAAGGAAACCAAAGCCCAGGGGCACCTCAGGCTTCTTCCCCCGCAGGTAAAGGATGTTCCCTCAGACGCACGAACACACGGACACAGCTGTGTGAAAGAGAACGGTGAAATTTTTAACCTGCTATCAGAAAACGTAATTAAGAAAGAGAACTTTTATTAGGGCAATTTCACTTTATTTTTCCATACAGCAAGGTCAACTATAGCAGTAAGAATAAAATAAGCATAAAAACAAATTGCAGCCCAGGACAGAGTACATAATTCGGAGCAACTACAAGCAAAAGTAAGTTTGTGATTACATAATAGTAAAACCAAGCACATCTGTCCTTTCAGCAGATGAAAGTTGCGGGGTTGCAAATAAGTGCAGCTTACCCCTCGTTGCGCCTGAGCACCGGAGGGAGGTAAGGAACGGCCCCACCGCCTTTTCTTTCCAGCTTTGGCATTGACAACCACGAGGTTTATTGAGTGCTTCCCATTAAAACTGTAAAATTTCGCCTGTTTTTTTTTCTTTTTTCACCTGCTAAAAGAACAGGACCACTACAGCAATAAAAAATAATCACGTATCAACTACAGCTACGGTGTGCTGTTCGGTTTGCCTGTTCATGATTCAACTCTTTTGTGAAAGTCAGTATCGGTTTTGAAGAATCTTTTTTGTGAACAATAAACCACTGAAATGGTCAGAAACTGGTCGGAGTAGTATATACCTTTAATATAGCTCTGATACTTTAAACATGCAGTAGTTTCTGAGTAATGTACGGAATACTGGATCCATGGGTTCACCTTGATGGTTTGAAGTACCGGCTTTTTTTTGTTCTTTTTCCTTTTTTTTTTTTTTTTTTTTTTCCTTTTTTCGTAATGGTTTTCAGGCAGATCTGAACCAGTGGAGCTTTTGTCAGTCATGAGATCTCGGAAGGATGGCATATCTTTCCAGCTGAAAAAATCCTGGCAAACTACAAGCTGTCCACATAAAGCAAAGCAACTTTTTCGAAGGGGTATGGAGTGCTAACTCTGTGCCACTTTTGCAAGCAATTTTGTTCAGCCTGTCATTTTATTAGCCTTAACAAAACTCCTTGTAATTATAGACATTTTTATTCAAAATAAGATCTTACTATTATACAGGTTTCTCTCTTTTTTGACTATATACAGAAGTGCAAAAAGTCAACCTTCTCCCGGTCCGTTCCCACATGCTCAACTGCAGCATAATCAACCCTCACGAGTTTGCACACACACGCTATAATTCTCATTACGTAAACTTTGAGTATTTGGATTATCAACAAAAAGTCCCTTGATCTATCGATTATGCAGCTTATTTATAACAAGGCCTGATATCCAGGGATCTCAAAAAATAGTTAAACAATATTTTAACATTTGAAATGGATACAGTAGAAAATAAATTTTATTCTAATATCTAGGAACTAGATTTTCTCATAATAACTAATTACAAACAAAATAAATCATCAAAATATTACTCAATTGTCTGCCAGGATCGTTGCCATAGCAACAACTTAACTCCTTACTTAGCAATGATTATATAATTATAAGATATCCATATAAAAGATCTTTGTTCTTTCAATGAGAACTAGACAAGAACTAACGATGACTGACATTCTTACATTGTCATATTAAATTGGCAAAATAGAAGTCATTTTGTCAACGAGAATACGAATATTCGGATGACGCTACAGAGATCCAAAACTGAGTTACGTGATGAAGAAAACTGCTCTCTATTTCAGAAAACTCATCGCTCAGCTCTGACAAAACATGACCCCAGGAGCTGAAACGGCACTCAGCTGGTAATAGGAAACGAAACGACCTAATAAATGTAAGAAATGAAAACTACACTTCCGACGAGAAGAAAATAAGCAATATTCTATAATGTCGAGTAACTACGATAACATGTGAAGTCACCTATACTTTCTTAACACGATTGAAATTACATTGGTATGGGTTGTAACCCGTAATGTAATAATCTAAGGCTTTAATAGATGTACAGTACAATCAGTAAAATCAACACGTCATTCTTAGACTATAAAGCATCTCTCTCAAGCATAAAAACTCGCCGTAAACTCGGAAGTATGGAGGGTTCTAGAACCGAACCCGCGCTTCTTCCACCCGCTGTGCTGCCAGTGCCCTGGCCCCCACGTCAGCACTTTGCTGAACAGAGCAAAAATACCCTTTACGAGCTGCAACATCCAAACCACAAAGAGGAATTCCTTTGGATGAATCCGTTCTTAAAACTTGAATGCACATCTATCTCTTTTTTTATTATTATTTTGTAAAGGCTTTCTAAGGCTATAAGCAGTTAATCTGAACAAAAAAATCACATATAAAACTCACCCGAGTATTTACCCCACCCGGTTCCTACGCTAATCAACATCTCCGTTTCGCCACGTTTTGGTTTGTCGTGCATCTGACCCAGTGCTTCCGCCGCCTTAGTTTAGAGTCACCAGTTAAGGCGTGACTGTGCGAAGGGAAGGCGCAGCCCGTCTGCAGAGCGTTTAGAGTCCTTTGACTTCTGACAGAGGCCATACAGAGAAGCAGGAGAAGTTCCTCACACACTTGTCACCGCGTCTCAGAAATGGCTTTTCCCTTTCCGGCGCGCGGCAGCACAGCGAGCGCCATTTCTGAGACGGCTTTGGTTTGGAAACAGAACGGTGCCCTTTGCCTGATCGGTACGAGCAAGGAAAGCGAAAACGTGGTTCTGAAAATAACACTGCAAAATAACACTCTGGTCTGATGGACAGTCTATGGCACTTCATGAGAATCCTTAACAACGTGGTACTTAAAGCCATCGACGCGCTTTAAAATAGACACGGTTGTGGTTTTGCTTGGCACATTCATCTCTGTCAGATACCTCTCTTACCGCTTCTTACAATCTATTACATTAAAAATATTACTCTTAAAACAAAAATTACTGTGCATGCACGCTCTCATCTATAATGGCAATTTTAAATACAAGGTGCACCTTTGTTATTTGTAAACCTTGAAAGAAATAAACTTACTTTAAAAAATTATATCTTGGTCTACAGACGTACCAATACATAATAGATTTATGGTTACATCATAGTCTGTCTTTTCAAGGTGACGCACATGATTATGTGGCAAACAGGCCGCACACGCGAATGCGAGCGCGTACGCACACTGCTGTGCTAGAAAAGATAGACAATGTTGTAGTTCTTAGACAAGAAGATCACCTCAGCACAAATATCAATTAAATGTACAAAGTATATAGGCAACAGTGTGCAGTGGATTTCCAAGTTCTCGTTCGTCTCCATAACATGCAATGTGTGGATGTCTTACTGCTGAGGGGGTTCTGAGTGTGGCTTGACGGTATATACATTATGGCTAATGAACTTGTCCTTCCTCAACCCAAACACACTGTCCTTTTCTCCTCAGTGATGATCTGGAAAGGAAAGAAGAGTGCTGTTATCCCTGTGGCCAGACGAGGGAGCAGCCAGAGAGCACACAGCACAGCGGGGCTGTCTGCTGAGCGCCCTGCCTGCTGCACTCATGGCCATAAGCACAGCACTGCAAGGCACCCCTGCTGCACTCATGGCCATAAGCACAGCATGGCACTGGCCAGCCATCACCCAAAGCAATGCCCTGCTGGGACCAGGCCCTGCAGTGGCAAACACTGCAGAAACAGAACACAAAACGGAGAAGGATAACACAAACAGCATGGTACCCAGAGGTGATGTGCTGCTGATAGTGTGAATTCAGCATGCAAATTAGCAACAGTTTGAAAACTACATCTGGCTCAGAGGAAGACACAGGAGGGGAGAACCTCTCCAGCTCAGGCACTGACCTCAGGCTGTGCAGGAGGAGAAATGTGCTGCCACACACTGTCTGTGGGCACAGCTCCAGCAACACATGAGCAGCACCCGCAGCGACACCCCTGCTGCACTGCCTGGCCACAGCGGCGCTGCGCAGCACACTGCTGCAACAGGCCCTGCAGACAGCAATCGGGCTGCAGCTCGGTGACTAACCCTGCACATGGTGACTAACCCTGCCTTTCCAAATGTGGAGAGTTAAAATTGCTTCTTTCTACTGAGAGCTTGGCATGACTCCTTCACCTAGAGCTGGCATCATCATCCTTTATATATAGGAAGCAAAACCCCAATCAGAGAGACTCTATTTTGCTATCCAAAAGTACATCCGCACGCAGAGTGCTCCCCATGCATGTCTGTCCTGACACCAGGCCAGCACACGGGCTGGAGGGGCACTGCCAACTATAGGCTCTTCCTTCACAGAATGGCAGCAGTGGGAGCTCAGCCTCCTCCCTCATATCTCAGTAGTTTTCTTTGAAAGGAAATAAAAACATTATCCCCCTGCAAATGACAAATTAAGCATGCGTAAGAAAACTGCAAGCAGAAACACATTGGAAACTTACTGTTTGATGACAAAATGTCTACATCTGTGTAACATACTTGTGGCTAGTCAGATGTTCGGCAGATATTATGGGTATCTATAGGTAAAAAAATGTAAACAATGAGTAACACGTGCCACGAGCCAACCCAGAGAGGCAGTATTTTGCTACAGAACACAACAGTCTGGAAAAGTAAGCATCAGCTGTGAGTTGGTGGATTTTACATTGTAACTATAAGTTAAAGTCAACTGAAGTGCTACAATAGCAACTTAAAATGAGAAAACATTGTGCTAAGTACTACTGACAAATACAAATAAGTATTATTGGTCATTGAGGAAATAACAGAAGTTAAAATCTACAAAAGTCATGCAGTGCGGTAATTGAAAATAGCCCTTTTTGTTGGCCTACACAAAATTTGGTGCTTTCAGTGTATCATTTCAAGTCATTTAAAATGACAAATCCCACCCTGGCTTTGCTTCAGCCCAATTTTGTGAAGTGCTCCTGCTTTCCGTGTCCCTGGGCCCAGCCCTGCAGCACCCCGGGCTGGAGAAGAGCACAGCATGGGGCACAGCTGGGGCTGCCTGGCACCGCTGGGCACCGCAGGCCTGGCTCCCGAGCTGGGACTGCCCCAAGCAGCAGAACGCTTCTCAAAATCTCCATGTGCACAGACAGAATTCACTGCACGGCTTCTTAAGTGTCCCATCAACTCATTTTCCTCTCTTCTTCAAAACGAAGTGAAGATGCCAGCGGGCTACCAGCAGTGCGGCTATGGAACGCACGCCCTGCCCCCCGCGCCGGGCGCAGCCACGCAGCACAGCGCCCCAGCACAGCTCCGGCCTGTGAGGAGACACTAATGCACACAGGACCAGGAACTGTGGTTACCCAGAGGAAAAGGACGTCCTGCTGGATGGAGCAAATAGATTTGTTCGCGTGCAGGAGGACGTGGCACAGCACACAGAACAGCTCCGTACAGCCACACACAGCTGCTGCACTTGAAGAGACTCTCTCCTAATGGCACTAACACTAGTCTATTAACCCAAGCACGAAAGGCAATGAAGAGGACTTCTCCTAACCAAACCGGCGCTAGGTCTCGGTGCTGTTTTCTCCACCCTCTTCCCTCTCCTCCCCTAGCAGTGTCACACAGCTCCACCGCACTGCTAACTTGCACGGAAATGCCTCGAGGGTAAGGAATTGTCTCGTACCATTCTCCTACTGCTGCAGGCAGGCTGGCGCACCCAGCTGCGGAGAGCATCGGGGCGGTGCTGGCGGGACATGGCAGGGACCTCCAACACCAGTCAGTGAAGATGAAGGGCCAGATCTGAAGACTTTGGCATGCATGCACATTGCATCGTGTGGCAGTAAATAACTTTAGCATTGCTCACATGGTATATACATATATCCATAATATATGTATATATTGAGGTTTGGCTGCGGTACTTCACTAAGTGTGTTATGAGGCTCCAGGGAGGAGATGCGTGAAATGATCCATTTCTACAACAGAGAGCTTCCCTGTGATCTGTCTGGGAAAACGCATGGCAATTTGGACAAAGAAAACTTTAGAACTGATGATGACTCTCTGCGGCTTCTTGACTTGTTCCCTTTGCTCTAACGGAGAACCTAAGGACAAATCCTGAAATGAACCATGCAGTGCAGTCCATTGTGGCACTGAGATGCTTTGGTGACACGCAACAGAGGCAACTGTAGCTCTAGGCTGGCCTTGCCAAACACCCAGCAGTTCTCATACTGGTTTGCACCCAGGACATGGGCACTGGGCAAACATCTCCTCTTGCAAGGCAGAGGCACAGGAGCTCTGTTTGGGATGCACAACACTAAGGCCTGGCTGCCAGCCCTGTGCATCCTGCAGTAGAATCACCTCTGGAACGGCACCTCTGAGCCCTCGCTAAGTGGCCCCAGCACCACGGCACAGGCAGGGCACTGCAGGAGATAGGGAGCCTCCCTCACAAACTGACCTCCCCCACCGGGATCAACACCCATACAGTAGCACACTTGCAAGACGTTACAGGCCATGTTTCCTCTCCTCTTCTGAAAGGCGCGTAGTGATCCCTCACTCAGAGCAGAACTGACGGCTTAAGGACATATGGCAATTCTCATTTGCTAGTACAACTCACAAAATCTTTTGTTTTTCTAAGAGAAACAAGACTGTCATTTAAAAGCTTCTGCTGGTGCACCTTCACCCACATACTGTGTGAGACTGCCTGCCCACAGCCCAGCCATGCAGGTGCAGCCCTTGGGGCCACTCTGCTCCCCAGCCCTGGTGCTTGTCCCCACTGCAGGCTCTCTCTGGGGCTCCTGGCAGGGTTTCCAATTGCTCATTCATTGAAACACTATTCTTTTTTTCCAAAATGTATCCGAACATGGGAACAAGTGGGGTAACTGTCTGGAAAGAAAGTCAAA
Organism: Centrocercus urophasianus; assembly: GCF_019232065.1. NCBI lineage: Eukaryota > Metazoa > Chordata > Aves > Galliformes > Phasianidae > Centrocercus > Centrocercus urophasianus. The sequence goes on from NW_024885457.1 coordinate 16,326, forward strand.
TCTTACTGGGCATTTTATTAGCAAAAGTTTGTCTAGTGCAGAAAGTAATCGGCCTTTGCCTAGCAGAATCGTAAGTAGAAAAAAAGGCTTAAATCCTGCTTCTGCATGGCCCAGCCCCAAATGTCTTTGCTTTGCTTTTGGAAGAGCTGAGGAGAATCAGAACACGGTCAGGCTGCTAAGCTCGGAGTTACAGTCCTGATCCTGCCATCCCCACACACAAAAGTTGTACTGATCTGAGTGGAGTTCTGCACAAAGAGGAACTGTAGGCTTCACAGAAATAGAAATAAGTAATGGGTTCCTTGTATTATCCCTTTCTCTTTGCATCTCTGAGAGCAGAAATAAGCAGCACGGCCCATAAATGTCGAGACTGAGTCAGAAACTCCATTATCGATTATTTTTAGCAACAGAAATGGAACTGCAGCACCTTTGGAGCATGGATAAAGGCTTATTAAGCTGTGCCGCAGATCTTACAGAGAATGTGTAGGCCAACAAGAGGCATAATCAAAACCCCCATGCTCATTAAAGCACTGATTTCAAGATGTCTGTAAGGAACAAAGCTGTAAATTAGCAAACCTGGTTGGCTGTGGCTGTTGCAGCGAAGGGAACACTTGTGGCAGATGTTGTTGCTGCAGACACAGTGGCTGGCGTAGCACCGTGCACCATGGGAACTTTCGGAAGGAAAATCATATAAGCAAACATACAGAAGAGTGTAGCAGTATGGGAACCAGAGCGACATGTGGTAGGATCATTGAGCATGGTATTTATCACAGCAAAAAGCCCGAGACGTCATTGGCAGCGCGTGACATGCAACCACAGTGCAAAGCAGGACAACATGCCGGAGAGAGAGGGGAGGGAAACGAAAGAGAAAAAAAGGGGAAATGCTTGTTACCATCAAATTGAGAAATCGACACAAACAAGCTTCATCATTTCAGTACAAAAATCAACAGAAGAATTTTAAAATGCCCTTACACTTACATGTTTTTGTCTTTAAAATTTCAACCCAAATATTTACTCAAAACAGAAATTACTCTTGTCGAAGGACAGTATACTCGCACGTCGCTATAGCAAGACACAGTCTTTATTTAAAACGAGATAGTCTCTGAACACTGGAACTCATAGTCCAATCAAAATCCACCAAGGAACATTGTGCAATTCAAACGAGTGCTATAGGGGACTGACAACATCTACGTGTCTGTGTCAATTAAATAAAACGACTGCATTTAATTGACAGGTGTTAGTGCGGGAGGCTGAGGGCATGGATTGGCACAGGAGCTACAAGTTACGATCTAGCAGTGGATTTTGAGGGTCCGTGAGCTGCACCACAGGTTTAAGATAATCAAGAAACAAAGCTGGCACCTACCAACACTTGTAGCGGGTGTCATGCACAATATTGAGCCTGCCCATCATGCATTGCAACAGGAAGGTGGATTTGGAAAGGGAAAAGAATTAAAACAACCCATCACACGTGTCATTAGAAAATTCCATTTGAACAAAGAAGAAAAATTGTTATTATGGGAACAGTGGCACGTAACCGTCAGCACAATCAAACCACACACAGCACAGTGATCCATCAGAACTGGCCTTCAGAAAGGGAGAAGCGGGCTGACCTGGATGTGGGGCTGAACTGGGGGCTGAGGCTAAGCTGGGAAATGGGGCTGAGCTGGCTGTGGGGCTGTGCTCGCCTCTGCGACTGGAGCACCAGCACTGCTACGTGGGGATCCTGCAGCTGAACCTCACTGCTGTCCCACATCTCTCTGCCTGTCGACACAAGTGTGCAATGCTCTCTAACTGGAATTCCTCAGACACAGCAAAGACTCAACTGCACCTGCCCGCAGCAGCCCAGGTCCGTGCTGTGTGGGCACTCTGCAGCCCTGCAGCTTTCCTTGGGCTGTCCATAAATGCCAGGTGACACCACCTGCTGGATCCTTCCCTTCAGCTACAGAGCCACGAGGAACTTCATGAACATGAAGGTATCAGCTTTAAAATGACAGTAAGCTGCTAACTGCTTATGTTACACAGCAAAACACCTTCCACCACTCAACTCAGGCTTCTCTATTTTTGATTCTGTTTTGATGCGAATACTGATGTTTCAGAATATCTATTAATCCATTAATATCTAATTAAGCTTGATGCAGCAGACAGTAAGTCCTGAAGTCCGGGAATTGCAATGGAGATGGAGCTGTTGGTGGTGCAGTGCTGCTTTGGTGTTCTGCAGAGCTGTGGCACAGAGCTCTGCTCTGCAGGGGACCCAGTGCTGTGTTGGGGCACACACTGCTTCAGAAGCATTGAAGTAAGCAGGAAAAGAGTCAGTCATCAGCACTGCTGCCAAGGACAAGGCGATTCCCTGTCAACACTGTGTCTGTAGGGCTACAAAGAAAAGGGAATGATTCTGTTTCCTCGTTACTGATCTATTTCTGTGTAATGGAGAAGATGAAAAATACACAGCAAGGTTAAAAGAAGGGTATCTTTCCTGATTTCCCCCTGTGTGAATCATTGCTGATGTCAGTGGGACCGCTTATGAGATTAAGGAATGGAACAACATTTGGCCATGAAGTACAAACATGAGTAGAACTGTTTTCTCAGTCATGTTCCTGACACTCAGGTGTTAATGGGGATTTATAGAAGAACCTTCGAGTCCTGCCTCTCCAAAGAACAGCCCTATTTATAAGGTAGTGCAGTCTTCATTATATCTGGAACATTAGATCATTCCACGGATAATTAGGCCTACATGCTAAAAACAGGTTAGACTTTTGTAATGACTCTCTGCAATGTCCCTGTGAAGATTTCAGCTCAAAATTGCAGTCTGAGTTATCATCATTAGCGTTATAACCAGTGCACAAAGCTCTGGATGAATCGCAGCAGATGAACTTAAGGCAGAGACGAAAATCCTAACTAGGGTGCAATGATGTGCAAATATGAAGACACAATGCTGTATGGCCCTCTTACCAGCAATAAAAACCATTTTTGCTGTGACCTTAATATTCATCTTGACTTCAGAAGCTCTGACTAATGAGAACACATGAATAATAGATGCCCAGTCGCAGACATTCCCGACCTGCTCAGCACAAGGCAGAGCGTTAACGCAAGGATGTGCCAGTAACTGATGGCCGCCTCCCTTCCCAACCATTTCAGCAGAGGAGTTGAGCTAACTTGAATATTCTATGTTCACCTGTGGCTTAAGCAGTTTCTTCTCTTCTCCCCTTCACGTTGTTTCTTTCAGCCTATTATATTCAGTCCAGTCTAGAAAATCCCAATGGGATGTGTCACCTCACAGCACCAGCACTCCTGTCCGGGCAAGGACTGCAGACACCCGGTGCTTTCCTTCGTCACACACGGAACTCTGTGCTTCCACAGCCCCTGGGAGCCCCACAGGGCAGCGCCCAGCAGCTCCCACAGGCAGCAGCAGTGCAGTGGCTGAGCCCCTGGGAGCAGCCCACACGAAGGTGCCTCCCTGCTGGGATATCTACTCTCAGAGCCCTCCTGTGTGCAGCGGGCGTGCGCAGGCCAGGGTCAGCCGTACAGCCAGCTCAGCTCAGCTCAGCTCCGCAAGCCAGCGCCATCAGCGCTGCTCTCCGTGCTGAACACCTCCAGCCACTGTCCAGGATGGGGAGCCCCAGCAGCCCAGAGAGCAGGCCCTGTGACATCGGCTCCCTCGGGGCAGCACGGCTCTGCTGGCCCCTCACTGCCCTGACCCTACTCCTATTGCTGGGCATCCACTGCACTTGAGCAGCCAAGACAGTTCAAGTGAAGCACCAAACTCCTACAGGTTCCACAGCAGGTTGGCTAAGTAAGAAGGTAGGCTGTGTTGATAAGGTCTGGTGTACACAAACTATAACTTGTGTTTCTAAGTTTAAAGGGCATAATTCAGAGCAGTTTGAGTACTTCCTTGACTTAATGGAAGTGGGAAGCCTCTGCAAATAACTACATCAGCCACTCGTTACAAAGCTTGTGAAATTGTTAACATCAGCAGGATGGGCAGTGATTGCTTATGCATTTGGTCTGTACTTTACAATGTGGTCTGAGTCCTGGCCTAATGTCTGCTCAGTCAAAGCCTTTCCATTGACCCCACGAAGCTTCTGCTAATACACACTAGAGGTTGCAATTAAATTTTGGAATCCAAGTAAGTTATTACCATTCACTACATCAAACAAATAATTTTTGTGCCATTTGAATCACTGTATGCCAAAATTCTACCAGTAAGAAAGAATGGTAAAAGGCATTGCACCAAATTCCCAGGAATGCACATGCTGAACATGCTTGGGTAAAGACTCAATAGCTGCATTCTTCTTTCTCCCTTCCCCTAGCTAGCCTAAGTTACAAAGGGCTGTCCTCAGCCTCCTTCCAGTTTTGAGTATGTACCTGTCAGATGTCCCCAGCTTTCCATCACTTACCTCCTAGACTGACGGTGCTGCTCTACCATTGGCTCATGTGGAAAAACCTGACTCGCCTGCATTAATACAGGCAGAAGCTCACAGAGTGGGCTAAAATACGCTTCTGCGTGAAGTGCTGTTGGCAGAACCACAGCCATATTCAAGCTTTGCGTCTTGTTTACTTCAAAGGGATTTCTGCTTATGTGTGTAGCACAGACATCAATGCTTCAGCAGCTGCACTAGGATGAGTGTAACTGTGGTTGTGCTGGATTAAAACCAAGCACACCTCACTTCTGCTTAGCTGAACTCAGCCCCGAAGCTCTGGCAGCAGAAGTGTGGATCCTGCTTGCGTGTGCTCACGGTCAGCTACCTGCAAGACTGCCTGGCTGGGCCTTACGACCGCTGCACTGAAATTGAAACAAAGCCCTCCAGTTTTGACTCACACCTGCCTCTAAGCACAGCAAGGCTAAGGGGTCTCACAGCAAACAGAAACAAACACAGGAGCTGAAGAGATGTGTCATAAGGAAAAATTAATTGAGGGAAAGAGGAACAAGAGAAAAGATTTCCAGTTCTGATTTGGGAGGACAGAGCACAGTGCTGATTTTTTTGTTAGAGAGGAAAACACCCACCCAGCCTCTGAAAAGCACCGGAGGGAAGCAGCCTCCTTGCCAGCATCCTCCGCTCAGCACGGCCGCACCGCACTACGGCACCGCACGGCGGCTGGTGCTGCCCCACAGCTCCCGCCCTCCCACCCCGCCAGGCACGCGCTGGCACTTACCTGGTGGGAGAAAGGCTGTGTGCTGCTGCAGCTGCATGTTGGCAAGAGCTTGCTGGTATTGGAAAATACCAGTATTGAACACTGCGGTGGCACCATTGGTTTTTTCAAGCGCAGGCCTCTTTGGTAAGGGGGGAAGTACAGCTTGAGGAATTCCCTGAATGGTGGATGGGCATAAAAATAAAGTCCAGTAAAAAAAAAAAAAAGGGTGAGGGTGTGGGATGTGGAAGATGGGAGGGAGACAAAAAGAGAAGAGAGAAAGGAGAAAAGAAAAATCAGTAGAAGGCAAAAAAAAAACGGGCAGCACCATGTTTATCCATGAGCAAGCAAGCAGCGCAGCAGACTTTTAACTACCAAATAAAAGGCAAGGTCAAAGCTTCACAAGGGAGCACTACTTCGGCCTACCATGGCAGCAGTACAGGGAGACGTGTCGGAGCCGCGCGTTGTAAGAACTGGAGTAACCATTACACTACGGTAAAGCTTCAGGGCTTGGGCGAGGAGCAAGGCTATCGGGCGGGGGGAAGCAGCGCTGAGAGCTCCATGAGGATCAACACGTAGAAGCGATGTTAATCGGCACGGCGCGGCGCTGCCGGCACTACCCCACTCCCGGCCCCAGCGCCTGCCTGGCATGCAGAGCTTGCCGCATGCCGGCTCCCCCGGCCGCCTCCACACCGCAGCGCCGCCAAGCCATGCCAACGCACCCTGCACCGGGCCCGGCCCTCGCGGCTCCCAGAGAAGGGACGGGGATGGGACTGGGATGGGACAGCAACAGGAAGGACAGGATGGGGATGGGAGGGGAGGGGATGGGAGGGGATGGGATGGGGACCGGAGGGGAGGGGACGGGATGAGAAGGATGGGATGGCATAGAAATGGGGATGGGGATGGGAGGGCAGGGCGGGGGGCGGCAGGGCCTGCGCAGGCTAAGGTTGCCGTGGGGCCTGGTCCCACTGCCCCCACGCCCATCAGGCAGGGAGGGAGGGATCCGGGAGCTTTTGGATTCTGCACGTTAACCCCCAACTCGACTCTACAATACAGCTACATGCCAAGCTAAAAGGTGAAAGGTCATAGTACCAGGTCAAAGGTTGCCTCGAGGGGTCGCTTCAGTGATTTGACAGCCGACTGAGTCTTAATTAGCAGGCAGCGAGCACATGATGGCAATGGCCAGTGGGGTCAAGCGCATTAACATAAACAGCAAGCAGAGGTGCATCATGGGGGCAGCAGTGCATTTGGGTAGGTGAGAAAAAACAAATAAAAACAAATCACCGGATGCCGTGTACAACGGTAACAAGACTAGGCATGCACATCGGGCCCGGGGCAGCGGGGGGCGGTGGGACGGGGGCTCTCAGAGCCAGCCCCCACGTGCCCCGCACCACAGCCCGGCTCCCTGCACCCTCCCTGCACTCACACACATGGATGGCGCGGCCAGGGCCTGGGTGGCCAGGGCCTCAGTGCTGTCACGGCCTCTATGGTCAGGGCCGGGGCCTGCATGCGGCCAGGGCCTCAGTGTCACCACGGTCTGCATGTGGCCGGGGACCCCACACCGCATCGGCCGCTTGTCAGAGCCGGGCCCTGCGCTGTGGGCTCCAGCAGCCTGCCCATGCTGCCCGCCGCGGGTGCAGGGTGGCTGTGGCCTCAAGATACTCTGCCATGCACGCAGCCTGGTGGCTGCTCACCACCATGGGTCTGTCTGTGCCTCCACACAGGTATGCATCTACCCGCACACTGACATACAACAGACTCTAGATACACATATGCACACACACACACATATGCACATGTACATGTACATGTACTCCATACACCAGCAGGCAGAATTAGTGACATACTGTAACGGTCTGAAACTCTGCAAGAGCCGGTCTGGCACCACGTGCTGGGGCAGCTCGCTGTGCCCCATACCAGCCGGGACCCCAAGCACATCCCAGTAACAGTAGCTAACACTGCTCACTCCCTCTCGGCGCACTCATACCGTCGGATGCGGCTTCCCAACTCACCATGGCAGCCGCCGTCGCTGCTGCCTGGGCAGCTGCAGCCTGGTTAACCTGGTACTGGGCAGCCTTGATCTTGGCTTGCAGATGTGCTGGAGGGTGGAAGTATTTGCACTTTTCCCGTGAGCATCTCCCTTTGATGTAATCCATGCAGACCGTAACGGTGTTATCGTTGGTGTCGATCATGGCGCTGTCGGCGGGGTGAGCGAACCGGCAGTCGTTCTCGCCCCGGTTGCAGTTCCCGCGCTGGTACTCCCGACACACCTGCAACACCGGGAGGAGAGCTCAGCCCGGCGGCCATCCCACCCTGCCAGCACAGCACCGAGCGCCAACAGGAGCACTTGTGGTGCCAGGGAACACCGGGAGCGGCGGTGCCAAGAGCCACACACACAGCAGGCCTTACTTTGGCCCCACTGAGCCCCAGTCAGGGCAGCGCCCAGCAGCGCGGCTCTCTGCCGCCACCCGGCCATCCACAAGTCAGCAGGGCCGTGCTGGGCAGGTCCCTGTGCTGTGCTGAGCGTGCACAGCACTGGTGGCTTCCCATGGCTGTCATCAGAGAGCAACCTGGAGCGGCACCTGCACATGGGGCTCAGGCCATGGAGCAGCAGAGCAGCCACCAGCCTGGCACAGCCACGCCATGAGCAGAGCAGCAGAACCGTGCCGGGGGACCAGTGAGGCTGCAGAGTGCAGCCATGTCACTGCCACCACCACATGGTACCAGCTGGCACCACCACTGGCTGCATCCCGGTGCCAACAGTGGTGGCCCCACCTCAAACACCTTGGAAACATTCTCCTTAAGAAAATGGCATGGGTTCTAAGGCCAGCTCTTCAGAAACCACAGACAAAAACACATCTGTCATTTTAAGTTTCCAAAGTTGTAGGAAACAGAAAGAAACAAAAGCAAGCAAGTTCCTAAAAAATAAAACTGCTTTAGTAGGTGGGATTTCCTTTTAAAAGTGGGTGCCACGAGCCTGGATCAGCAGCACTTCCTCGAGACCCTTGGCTCCGATCCACACAACAAACCAGACTCAGCTGATTACTGCCTCTCCATCCCTGCCAGCATGCTGGCTGCTTTCTAGCCGCTGTGCTGCTTCAGGCCCAGCTGCCCATCATCCACAGCTCGGGAACAACACCCCAAGGACAGGCATCCTGCCACGCACAGACCTGCTTGCAGGGAGCACCCTTTCTCCACAGTCATCCCTATTTATAGTCTTTTTTCCATATGGTGACAAAGGCTGTGGATGTATGCTTGGCAGTAAACACACTGACCCATGAAAGCCAGCCAGGGCACCTCCCTTCCTCTTCCATCCCCACCGCCCGGCTGCTTGCAGCTCGATGCTCGCAGGCTGTTGTTGTAGCACACATGGAACAGGCTGGGCACATTCCTCAGCTAGCAAACAACCACTTGCTTGCTGGATGACTTTTGGGATGATTAGTTCCTAACCAGGCCCTAGTTCCCTTCTGGGCTGTAAATCAGTGTCTGTTACCCAAACACAGGCCTCCTAAGTAGACAGGAGTGGATAATTTCGTTTGATTATTTGCTAGAAGTCTAGAAAAGCCTTTTGCTCTGAAGATAAAAGATGCAACAAACAAGAGCTGGCTGCCTCTGCTCATCTTCTGCGCTGGTAATGCACAGAACCAAGGTCTCAGAACAACTCTGCATGTAAGCAGGAACTGCTCAACAAATAACCCAAGGATGACACACAAAATACACAGAAAAAGAGAGAAAAAGAAAACACACATAGAGGTAAGGAAACTTAACCCAGTTAAAAGCCAAAGGAAAATGACCAGAAGCCTGGAATAGCTGGGCAAAGGCCTTGGCATACACAGTGCCAGCTTTCACAGAGCTGTCACATGGTGGCCAACAGGGCAACAGGGCTCACAGCGCTGCTTGCCCATCTTTGAGTACAACTCACAGCACCAGACACAAGCCATGAAGCCACTGTGCCTTCTAACCAGGATGACCTGCATTGGCTTTGGAGCCACTACGATGCTAGCCAAGTGGTTCCAATTCTTGTTTACTTACAAGCAAACAATGAAAATGGTGTTACTTCTTGCCATAGGCACACAGTAATATACCACTCATTTGCTGGAGCACAGAGAAGCATGGAAGCACGAGATGTGGTCTAGCCTTTCAATCTGGAGAGTGTTTATCTGTTTGTTTATTAGTAGCTCCGTAATTAGCATCATCATTTTCCACTTGGTAAGCTAAGAAGCACAAACAGAACCTAAGACGCTGGCAGGGAGCCGCAGGACTCCAGCTGCCAGCCAAGGGAACCGCATCTCACTTGGACGGCGCGGCGCGAGCCCACCCCCAGCAGCCTGTGCTTTCACCTCCTTCCCTGCACCGAACTTATCACAAGGGCTGCACTGTCATCCAGCACGCTGTGTGTATCTGCAAGTCTCTGAGAACTTATAAGCTGCTTTTATCCAGAAAAAAGTGGCATCTGTGAAGCATGCAGGAAACATGTGGCTGCTCTGATTTTCAAATACTTTGAATATAAAAAGATAGCACTCAAAGGGAGCAAACAGGGCGGTGAGTGGCTTCTTCCTCCTCCACCTCCCCTCCTTTGAGGGCTCTCTTCTTGCTTACCAGAAGAGCCAACTTCTGTTCAGGATCTCCATGGCTGGGCAGGAACATGAGGGGAGCTGAAGGAAATTCTGAACCCAGGAAATTTCCACCCTGAGCCCAATGCCTTCAGTGAGTGGCTGCTGACCACCTGCACATCTGCTCACCATCAGCATGGGCAGTGCACCCCAAAAGCTTTGGAAGGAGCCGTGCTGCAGGAGCAGGCACCAGCCCAGCCCCACCAGCACCCACAGCTGCCCAGGACGACACTGAGCCCTGCTGCCTTCCTGAGCCCTGGGCACGCGTGCAAAGATCTCTCCGCTGTGGGACAGTGTGATTCAGTAGCCTGGAACACGTGTGCCAGCTGAATTAACAACCGAGTACATCAGTCTTGAAAATAAGTATTTAAAATTCTAACCAGAACAAATCATATTCCAAGATTAGATGCTAACATCACATGGTTATTTTTTCATGGGACAGCTCATTCCGAGAGAGAGCCAACCATATAAAGCTCTGCAGTCAGGAAGAACAAACGGCAGCTCGGTGGCAGTGCAGGGAGCAGAAGCCACGCGCTGCTTGCGGTGTGCCAGCTGCTGGGAGGTAAAATCTTCCCAATCTGCTCTGCATTCTTCTAATCAATAAAATACATAACAATGACTTACTGTTCATAAAAAATATGCGTTGATTCATCATTTGTACACTAAATCTTGACAGCTCAGATTAAACAGCCACTACACTGGACAGCAATGCCACATTCCCTACATATTAAACTACTGAAACTGCATTTGCCAAGGGGAAAAAAGGAGGAGGAGCAGCCCCTGCCCACAGCAGGCACTGCACGTGTGTGGGAGAGGCGTGGAGCTGCAGAACGGCTGCACTGAGGCAGGCTTCTTGTCACAGCAGAACACACAGCTTGAGGAGAGCAGGAGGCTCAGGGAGCTGCAGGGTGAAGGCAGGGCCGTGGGAAGGCCTGCTAGGGAGGCATGGGCTGAGGGGAGAGGAGGTGGGATAGCTTCTCCTTCAAGGACAAAGGCATCACTGAGATGCACAGCCAGCTGAGGTACATGCAATCACACCAGAGAAGCTGCCAGATGCTGGCAGGCTGGGATGTCAGGAAATGAGAGGGAACTTGTTTGATTTCAGGTATTTTTGCAGACCTTTTTCTAACTGTGAGAGTAACACTCTCACAGCTCCCTGACGCATGGAAAAGTGTGGCCCAGCAGCTCAGAACCTCTGACAGAATAGGCTGCCAGCAGAGGGCTGGGCCTACAGGCAGTGGCTCACCTGCTGCAGCCCCTTCCCCTGCACCCTTGGCTGCAGGTAGGGTGCTTGGAAATACCCATCTCCAAGTTTTATTTCTGAGCCCAATGTGGTTTATTTAGGAGTTTATCTGACAGCATTTTATTTTAATCCCTTTCCGTTAAATCTCTTCTGTGAAATAAAGAGCAGGCGGAGGAGAAATCTCTTACAGTGGAGGACGTGCCTGCCCGGGAAAGCTGCCCCTCCTGCAACCTGAATGTGCTCCATGGAGCTCCTTCCTTTGATACACCAACTCCATGGGGAAGCGCTGTGACCCTGCAGGAGGGCACCTGTGTGGATGTGGCCTGGGAACAGCAGTGCCGGGCAGCTTGCTGCCTTCTGTGCCTCGCACCACACGCTCACAGCATGCTGCTTCTGAGGTGACACCACTGAGGAGAAGGCACTCATGGCTCCCATCAGCAGACGCATGCCCCATCACCGCAGACGCCTAGGCAGGTAGAAAGGCACTACCATTACGGCTGGCTGCACTCTAAAACAGATCCCTGCCACTGCTCCCACCACACGCAGGGATGACCTCTACAACATCAGCTCACCCTGTGCCCCCAGACACCTGTGGTGCAAGGAGCCGTTGGGTACCCCGGGAGCTGCTGGGTGCTGCTTCACATCTGTGCTGGCACCAAGGGCACCACACACAGCATCACACAGCATCACATTGCCTGTTGGGACGTCACCCACCTGCACCACCCAGTACAACGACTGCATGGCACAGCGCTGCCTCCGAACACGACGCCAATATGGTACCGAGGACACGGCCAAGACTTTCAGATCAGAGAGATTCAGGGCAAGGGGGAGCGAGAGCCAGCGAGGACCAGCGCTTGCCAGGGCCACAGCAAAGGAGCACACAGAGGCGCCGGGCAATGCCAGCAGCACGTGCCCAGAGCAAGAACACGGCAGAGCTGGAAGCGGCTCCCAGCCGGCAGCTGCAGCAGGCCCTGCGCCCGTGCCCATTAGCAGCTGCTGCGCACACATTAATGCGGCCTCAGGACACTCTCAGTGCTCCGCTTCCCTCTGGGCTGCAGGGCCAGGAGCAGAGCCACAAGCACGGCATGGGGCTGCGCGCTCTCCCTGCCCTCAGCCAAGGCAGGACACCATCAGCTGAAGTGACGCTTGCGGTTTGCTTTTGCCAGAGAACTACATTCTCCCTGGCACACGCAGCGGCTGGCACTGCGGGAGCAGCTACCATTGGGCTCCTACCTCCAGCCTGTCCGTCCTCATCAGCTTCTGCGCAGCAGCAGCGGCGGCAGCAGGCACCGGGACACCAGGGTTGCCCGCCACCAGCATGGGCGCGGTGGGCAGGATCTCCGCCGGCACCAGCCCTGGGGACACAGGCCCCAGGTAGGGGTTGAAGGCAGCCGAGGCATTGGTGGCTAGGCTGGGCGCGACGGAGAACATGGGCTGCAAGCAGAACAGAGACACACGCGTAAGTACGGGCACCTGCCGCGCTGCCACCCGGCGCTCGTGGGCACGGGACTGGTCTGCGGGTCTTGGAGGAACGCAGCCAAAGCACGTGCAGGTGTCTGGTGCTGGTGAGAAAGGACCGGCACGAGGGCTGCGGCACGCGGCAGCAAGCTGCAGGATCAAGCGCTGCAGCGCGGATCGGGACTTGCTGCCCCACCGAGGGCAGGGCACGGTGCTGGCACGGCCCCTCGGCTCTGCCCAGCTCTTTGTCTCCAGATCCAAATAAAGCAGTTGCTCAAGGCGTTTCCATTTTTCTTCCACATAAATTTTTAGAAGGAAAAACAACGGAGTTAATGCAACTTTCTTCTCTTTTTCCTATCTATGTAGGCCAGCCAGCACAGAGCACCACATGGTTTTGAGTTCCTGAGGAAATGACCCAATTGTTTGCAAGCAAGGAGCAAGTCTGTCTGAAACACTGCACAAAAATATATGCAAAGGTTACTGGAGAAAGAAAGCCTGATATTTGCATAAACCAGAGGGCTCTCTTCGATGTATTTGCTTTTTCATCCACCTGAACAAGGAAGAAATATGTAAATTTCACAAGAAACAAAATAATATTAAATTTGCTATTAATTAACCATACTTTTCATTACTGTGCTATCGTCTACGCAATAATGAACCTATTAGTAGGATGATAGAGAAGAATCTTTTAAGCAATGGCTTTCACCATCTGCTGTACGTTGACTTTCAGCTTCTTCATAGCCCCCTTCATAGTAAGACTGCATTGGCACCAGTGTGGCATCACTGTACTCCAGTTAGGAAAGAAAAACAAAACTGTGGCATACTGTGCAGTTGAAAACATACGGGGAGGCAGCTCTGGAGTTAACGCCCGCGCAGCAGCACAGTGTGGCCTCACTGGTGCTCACACGGCAGCACGGCCTCAGCTCGCTCCCTCACTTCGGTGTGCAGTTGTATTGAAGGATGCTCAACAGAGCACGGAGAACGCCCTGTCTTCCCACACTGTGGTAACTGCAACCAAAGGCAATTCACTGTGAAGATCCCTCCACAGCGCTTTCTGATCTTCCCAGCTACATACACTTTTTCTTGAAATAGGTGAGGCATAAAGTTCTATGGGAGAAGTTGTATTAAATAAACCAAACAGGCCACAGAGTGCAAGAGGGCCATTCTCTGCATCTGTCCCCCTGCTGCCAGCCCCATGGCTGCAGGCTGAGCTCCATGCGTGACTCACACTCTGAGCTCTGCCCCGCAGCATGCAGCCAAACCAAAGCCCACACAGAGCACCCGGAGGGCTCCCCTAAATGGGTGGAATACAGCCAGCAGGAATCTTCCCCACAATTTCTCAAAGCATATGAAATTGCAAAGGAAATAGCTGTCTACTAAAATCACACACACATCGCTCACATTCCTAAAATTAAGAAATGTATTATAAAAAAGAGAATTAAATTAACAAGTGAAACAGTGTAGTCTCAAGCAAGGAGGAATTGAGTAGCACAAAGACATGCAGCCCAGCACTGGATTTCCCCATTGGTTCCTGACATCTATGGGCTCCTACAGGCTCCCACCCCCCAGCACTCACTGCCCTGGCCCCAGGCACATACCACAGGCTGCAGCGGAGCTCCGGGCATCATGGCATTGGCAAGCTGCATCTGCTGGGCCAGCATGGCCATGTTCTTCTGCTGGATCAGGTTATTGCGGCCATTGATCTCCAGCTGCGTTTTTAAGTGCGGCGGCGGATGAAGGTACTTGCAGTTCTCCCTCGAACATCGCCCCTGAGGAAGAGAAGGAGCACAGGAGACTTAGGCAGGCAGAGGCACATCTCCTGGGGAGCCCCCATCAGCCCAACCCAGCCAACCATGCAGCCCCAGCCCCTTCCAGGGCAGCCAGGTGTGGACAGAAGTGACCGCACAGCTCTGCGGTCTCACACTCGCCTCTCTAAACCACACATTTCTGCAGAGCAATGCTAATAAAATGCTGCTGCTGCTGGAAACCAGGCAAGCAGCAATGGTTGTAAAGTAAACCATGCACATTCCTTACAGGGATGCATTTTGCCCCATGACTGCAGCACATAGTGGGGCTGGAAAAGGCTCACCTGGTGCTGGCCCCACACTGAGCAGCTCTGAGCCACTGTACAGCACCAGGGTCACCGGGTGGCACTGAGGCCACTGCAGCCATCTCAGAGCAGGGACAGAGGGGTCACCTGCATGCACTGAGCAGATACATTTCATGCACTGCTTGCAGGGTGACAGAGCAGCTTCAGCTTTCACTGATGAGGAGATAATGAAGTAATTAAAAAAAAAAGTTAAAAGGGAGAAGAGAATTGAATCCTCTTCTGGAAAAACAGATCCTTCAAATTACAGTTCTTCTCCTTTACTCATTCCTCTTTGAAACAAATCCAAGCAGGAACAGTGACAAGGCAAAAGAGAGCCTTACGTTCAGTAAAAAAGACATTTTTATCAGGAAACAAATCAATTCAGTGCAGTTTGACCTTATCCTGCAATTCAGCTCAGAACACTGACTGCGCTCTCGTTGCAGCAGCTGCCAGCAGCCTGCACTGCTCTCTGCCCTGCAGCCCGGGCACCCAGCTCAGCGCTGCCTGCAGGCCCAGGCTCCTACAACACAATCTCATGGCTTGCCCGCTGGCTCTGCCCGAGTCCTGCGCAGAAGACGCAGCTGATGCACAGGGCGGCAGCCCTGATGCTGGCTCCCAGCAGTGAGGATGCACACTGTGTTTCTGGGAAGGCAGATTTGTGTCAGCACAGCACAGTGCCGAATGTCACACCTCCCCTTCCCACAGCGGGGCCTACATGGGTGCTTACTGACACTCAGCAGTCACTGTGGTGGTCTAATCAAACCACTCACCTCTGCAAATTCAAGCCACCCTGACACTGAGCGCAACAGCAGCAAATGAGGATGTGCACCGAGACACTGCAGGCTGCCCCTGGCCCAGCCCCCAGCTTCACCCCGGGAATGGACAGTGCTGCTCTGCCCCCTGTGCCCCACAGCCGCTCCACTGGGGTGCTGGTCCCACCTCCCAGGCACAGGATGAGCAGGAACAGCCCCGTTTTCCAGCTGTCCTGGCCAGGTCAGCTGCTGGATGCTCGTGGGCAGTGCTTCAGAAGCTGTCCCTGTGACCTCATGGTCCTCACTCAGGCACATAATGCACAACATTCTGAGAGTAAAAGGGGCATCTTTGTGTCTGGATAGAGAAGCAGATGCAAGGTGTAATGGATTTACAGTTATTTAGCACTGCAGACCCACACACTGCACCTGGCTGCCAGCTGCAGGCATGGAGCACAGCTCAGCACAGTGTGATAACAAGTCGCTCTCCCTCCTGCTTAGTTCCCCTATTTCAACTGCCACCAGCTGCAGGTCTGCTGGGTTCTGCTGAAGCTGCCCAAAGGCTGCACTGCAGCAGCATTAACGTTGAGTGTGATGTCCAGGGTCCCAACCTCCTGGTGCCACAGGACAGAACGCAGGCAGGTTGGCACACCCTGCACCCAACAGGGACCTTGCTTCGAGGAGCCTGGAAACAGTTCTGCGTTACCTAACTCCAAGTTAATGGAAAGAGCACCATAAGAGGGATGGCATAATGGATAGCATCATACACTTGTTAAACAGCCAGCAGATCTAAAAACTGCTCTCTGCCCTGGGAGGAGGGAGAGCAGCCCCTGCAGGCCATGAGCCTGCTGCTCTGTGTGGGGCTGCTGCCCTGCAGCCCCAGCAGGATGGCCTCCTGCCTCCCCTTGGGCCTGCACTGCTTTCTTTCTCCACTTTGAAGCAGGCTGCGTGCACTCCTAGGTCTGAAAAAGGAGATGCAACTGCTTGCACATGTTTTAGTGGAGCGCTGGTGCGGTGTGTGGCTGTGCTACCTGCGGGAGGCAGAGGGCAGGCAGAGCGGTCATTGGTGATCCCACCATGGGTAAACACGCTGGCACTCACCATTATGGACACTATATTTAAAACTGAATTGCTATTATACAAAAATAAAACCTTGCTTTTGTGATTTAGGAGCAGGCAGAGACAGTGCACAGCAGGACCCGGCGCACGGCTCTGCAGCACTTGTGCCGTGAGCAACACTGCAGGGCTGCAGCTGCAAAGCACTGTGCTTCCCTCTGCACAGGGGCATCCGAGAGCAGCCCCATATATCCACTGCTCAGCCAAATCATCCTTTGCAAATATACGAAGTATTTTCAGAGTGCTTCTTATTACACAAGCGACCAATGGCCCTCTTCAAGTGTTGCATCTCATCCCAGCACACTGCGCTGCACCCACCTGCTTTACCCACAGCCACCCGAGGGCAGTCCTTCAGGAAACACCATGCAGCTGCCCACATTCTCATTTCCCAGCACTGTAAAATGCTGAGGCCACTCCCTGCTGCAGTGCAGCTCTGCTGCAGGTCAGGTCATAGAATGGCCAGGGTTGAAAAGGACCTCAAAGATCATCTGGTTCCAAACCTCTCCTGTGGACAGGGTCACCAACCACTAGACTAGGCTGGCTGCCCTGATGATGTTCCTATGGATGCCCCTTCCCAGCCCTGGCAGCCCCAGCCCTCCTGCCCTCTGAGCAGCACCCAGCTTTGGTGCTCTTTGCAGTGGGGGAAAAACAGCTACTAAATGCAAAACCTTAGAGCACTCAAGGAGTGAAACACGTAATAGCATTTCTAACATGCAGAAATAATGCAGGAAACTGAGCAGAAGCCATTGAATTCTTAGCAATAAATCAGTACCTGGAGCTACCACGTTATGCCTCGCCATAACTGCTGAAATGCGCGCTTGTTTCTCAAGGCACAGAACTGCAGTGCACTTAGGACTAATTCAAAACCTGAAGATAGACCCACGGGCTGGCAGCACCCAGCGAGGTGCAACGTGCCATACAGCTGGGATGCAGAACGTGAGCACAGCTGCTTACAGCGCAGCCACCAAGATGCTGCAAAGCCCCAGCAGGGGCCATGTCACTGCCTGGGGTGTGGGGCAAAGCAGGGCACAGGAATGCAGAAGGGCTGAGGGCTGCTGGCTGTGGTGTGAGGCAGGGATAGCAGCAGTTCCTGCAGCACTCCAATACAAACAGGCAGGAGTGCAGCTGTGCTGACAAAGCCATGATCTGGACAGCAGGCACAGAGGAATGCTTTGCTTTATGGTCATCGCTCATCACCACAAGAACTGTGGAACTTAACTGGGGATGTGTTCTTTACTGTGTAATTTATTAACGTGCAGAATTCAGCAGGCAAAAATTAAAACAATTGCAATTAGTACTTTTTATAGTGCCATGGTGCAGTCAAAAGGAAAAAAAAAAAAAAAAGCACAGGCTCCTGCCCATGCTCAGCCAGGCCTGCATGCTGTAGATCACCAGGACTTGCAATTTTGTGAGAAACTGCTTTACATTCCATATCATTCCAGACCAGCTGGGCACTACTGTTATCTACCAGCTTTATGTCCCTTAACTTTTAGAAAAAGGTTCTCTGAAGGAAAGCCAAGCTGTAGTCCTGCCTACAGAGCACATCCTGCTGAGCACCCTGCAGCAGCCACAGCCCTGCAGCACCTGCTCCCCTTTCCAGCTCTGAGGCCAGCAGAACCAACACTGCCACTTACAGAACCAGGGATCAGTGTCTCATCAGCTAACTCAGGCCGACCTCCAGCAGCACGGAGTGCTCCAGACACCGCAGCACACAGCAATGCACCGCACCTGGCCCAGCACCAGGAGGAATGCCCCATGCTGTCACCAAGTCCAGGTGACACAGTGAGCCCAACGGGCAGAGCCAAGCAGGGCTGGCAGTCACGCACCATTGCCTCCAGTGCACCTTTATGGCTCCTGCTGCCATTTTTACACATGTGCTCACAGTGGCTCAGTCCTGAGTGTGGGTGCAGAGCAGTGTGGCTGCTCCCTTACACTGCATACAGCTGCCCCAAGGAGCGTCACCCTGATCACCTGTTACTCAGAGGCTGCTTCTGAACTGCACTGCTGCAGTAAGTGCTTACCTACCAAAATCAGCTTTAGTGCCATCTGAAGCTTGCTTGCAGCCCGCTGCTCCTGCCAGGTGCACCGAACACCCAGAGAACCACCACCCACCCCGGGCACTCATGGCAGAAGCAGTTCCACTGAGCAATGTGTGCTGCAGGAGCACCCACACAACAGCACCCTGGCGCTCCCTGCACCCCCGCAGCAGCCCCAGCAGTGCAAGGCATGCGGCCCACATGCAGCCTCAGAGCGGCTCAGGGCAGCAGCCCCCAGCTGCTCACATCCCACACAACCACGGGACACCACCCGGCCCACAGAGCATCCTGCTGCCGTACGGAGCAGTGCTGGAGGCTCTAGAGCTACGTGCTTCCCATGCTGTAATGGCATTTTGTGGAAGCTTCAGAAGTGGGGGGAAAGGAGGATCCGATTGCCCCAGTGATGATCTTCTGCACAGAAAACACTGCTACCACACTGCAGCACTCACCAGTGAAGGGACAGCAGCAGATGTTGGTAAAAGGGCAATGCCAGAAAACCAGTTCAGTATTTGACTGCATAGCCTGCGGGGCATGCATACACAGCAGGAAGGAAAGGCAAGTTTAAATAATAATAGATTGAGAGGGAAAGCAATCACAGCAAGCCAAAACAAAGACAAGATAGGTTAATCGTTTTTTATGGCATAGGCAAACAAAGGAAGAAAAGGACATAATGAGCAAATGGTTACACAGCAAGAAGTGAAAGGACTTGACCATAAACTTTATGATTTAAAAGCTACTGCAGTGAACATCTCTGTGTAGTTTGGATTTCGGTGGCAAGCAGAGAACCAGTAACCTTGGTATGTTTGATAATGCCAGGGAAAGGGGAGTCAGAAGCCTTTAAAAGAAGAAAGAGTTTAAGCAAATGAAGGGAGGTGGGGAATGAAGGCAGACATAGCAGGGCTGCTTGGACCAGCAGGGCAGTGCTACGGCACAGCACAGCTTCCCAAACACAGAAGCAGCCCTGGACAGCACTGGCTTTTCGCAGCACTCCGCAGAGACCCACAGGGGACTTGCAGCGCATGTGGATAGGCCCAGCAGCGAGCACTTGGTGCAGCCTGCTAACACTGAGCCCAGAGCAGGGAATGTGGGAGCCAGGAGCCCAAAAAAGCTTGGGAACCGCATGGGCAGGAAGGAGACAAACAGCAGAAAGCACTGCTCGGCAGCTGGAAGCTCTTAGAGCACGCTGGGGCTCCGACGGAGTAAGGATGCGAGGATGGAGCTGTCCCTGCTGCTCTGCTCGAGCTGCTGAATGGAGGTCACTGGGTACGAATCAGTGGCAAACACAGCCGGCAGGATTTATTTTTCTAAAGTCATACCATCCCGAGATGTGCCAGAACAGCGCTCTGCAGCCAGAGCTCCCTCTGACTGTTTACTTTGACACCGGCACTGGCAGGCAGAGCAGGGCCTTCCCGGGAAGCAGTGGTGCTGCACCAAGCCCAGAATGATGGGCAGGGGCTGGCTGAAGGCACAGGGCTGCTGGGGAATGCCAGCACATGCTTTTTCTGGCAATATTTTAAGCCATCAGCTGAGCCTGCACTGATATTACCTTGATAATGCCAGCAGGAAGGGGCAGATACAGGTGTCCTTCAATGCACTGAAGAGTTGAGCTCACTTTGGAGCCTGGAAGCTCCGTTAAGCTGTGCCCATAACCACTTCAGTACAGCCAAGCACTTACCCACGTGCACCTGTTCTGCAAAGTCCCTTTTCCCTTCCCCTACAGTGCTGTCACAAAGGAAGGCTCATGCGCTCGGTTCCACCCTGCACAGCCCTGCCCAACACCAGCTGGATTTCCAAGAACCACATGGGATGCTGCTGGGCTCACAGCACCACGCAGCCCCAGCAAATACACCTCCACTGCTCCAAAGTCAGAAACCAGATGTAATCCTTCGGTCCTGGATGTGATTTACTTGTTGCTTCCAGCAAACTCAGGTGTGAGCCCTGGCAACAGAGCTTCTGTATTCGGGAGAACTGAGGAACTCTGACTTGGGGTCAGCCTCGAAGGACAGAGGCCTGGCAGGCTGCTGCCAATCACAGGACGGCTCAGGCTGGAGGGGCCCTCAAAGATCCTCCCGTGCCGAGCCCTGCCATGGGCAGGCTGCCAACCACTCCATCAGCGCCCATGGCCCCATCCAACCCGGCCTGAACGCCTCCAGGGATGGGGCACCCACAGCTCTCCGGGCAGCTGTGCCAGCGCCTCGCCGCCCTCTGATAAAACATTTCTTCCCGACATCCAACCCAATTTCTCTCTTGTACTGTAAAGCCATTCCCCTCGTCCTGTCACACTGTGTAAAAAGCCGGTCCCCTCCCACCTGCCAGCTGCCTTAAAGAGCTGGAAGGCTGCGATGAGGTCTCCCTGCAGCCTTCTCTTCCCCACACTGAACAAACCCGGCTCCCTCAGCCTTTCTGATGGCTCATTTGCAGGCTCAGGACAAATGGCAGAGTTCCTTTCACATGAGGTATTCTGATTGTAGGCCTCCTTACGTTTTTTCCCACAAATTACTTCAGAAATTTCCTCCTTATTTTGGCCGTGCATAGCAGAGCTCCTCGCCATACACATCAGCAGCCCGCAGCCGAGCGGCAGTGCCGGTGCCGAGCAGCCTGCCGCCCCCCTTTGCCCCCTGTGCTGGAGCTGTCCTGCTGGCAGGCACACACAGGCTGAAGAGGAGACAAATCTGCCCGGCTATGGTCATTACGGCAAAGAGGAGCTGACTGAGGAATCTGAGCAGCGTTCACGCATTCAGACTTCTCTCCATGGTTCCTCTGTGAGCTGCATGCCCCGAGCCCGGCACGCTGCTGGGTGCTGCCTGTGCCTTACCCGCGCAGCACAGCATTGCACACACAGGCACTGAGGCCTGCTGCCATGCTCTTCAAGCAGGTGTCTGCATCTTTTTCCTGCCTTAACGAAAGACAAAATGATCCGCCATTCTCACATCTTTGGTGCAATCAACTTACTGCAATTTTCTTTTCTTTCTATGTGAATAAGTAGGGTCCGGACCCTGCACTCTTCTGCACTCTAACGCAATAGGCAAGGAGAAGTCAAAAATGTACTCTTGCTTTCTGAAGCAGTGCCAAAGGAGGGAGATGCTAACAACATCTGTGAGGTGGCAGCAATAGGGCGGTCACAGCGTCATCTGCGATAACAATATTGTTAGCCATTTTTAAGGCCGCTCTACAAAAAGTGAAACGTCATTATTAAAGAGTTCAGGAGTTTCTGAGACGTGAGCCGTTCCCCAACCAAACACTGACACCTGGCACAGCAGCAGCCAGACACAGGGCAAGGGAGCTGCCCGCTGCCACGACAGGACAGCCTGGAACTGTTCTGACAACTTGCAAATAACAGAGGAACGAGGATGTTTGAGACTTGTCCTCTGCTGCAGGAAGAGCACGGCCGAGCTCTCACACAGCACTGGGACATCCAACAAACACGAAGCAGCAGCCCTAGTGGCAAAGAACTTAGGAGAACTGAAAGCAGCCGTGCCCACAGTGTGCACCAGCTGTAAAGCAGCGAATGAATCACACCACATCCTTACACCAATGGGGCTCACATTAGCGAGAACCAAAGCGGTTTGGATGGAGGCAGCTCGTACTCCACAGAACGGCCATCAGGAGTGGAGAAGCATCTGCTGACAGCAGTGCCGAACGCAGCGGCCACAGCAAACACGCTCTGAATCCAGGTCACTCCTTTTCCCATTGCCTTCCTCTGTGCTTTTAAATTTCTGAACTGCACGGTAGGAAAGGCAGCAGAGCAGCACAGGAGGTGGCACACGGCTGCAGGCAGGTCCTGCGGCACGCAGCCGTCCCTCTGCACAGCATCCCCAGTGCGGCTCTCGGGAAGCGACCAGAACTTCAGCAGTGAATCCTACTTGGGCAGATTTTTCCAGGAAAATATAAAAAAAAAAAGCGTTGTAATATGATGCATAAAATCAGACTTCTGTTGCAAACCAGTTTCCTGACTTGGGACCTCAAGAGCATATTTTTGTTGTGGATAGTTCAACAGGCTTTGAGGCGTCCAAATTTAGGAAGAAAATCTGATGGAATTTGAACAATGCAGAGCCAGAGCTGGAGCTGAATCAGCCACTCCAGCACCCAACCAGAACGCTCAGCCTCAACCTTTCTGTCTTAAAGAGACCCCAAAGCCACCCAAGGGCTGGCCCCCACACACACCCGTTGCCCAGCCTGCCATCTTATGTGCAGGTTTTATATTTTTGTTGCCATCTTTTTTTACGTTTTATTAAAAAACTTAAGTAAATATAAGTTTTGTTACTCACATACATGATTTATATTATATACTTCATACATGGCCCGACACAATTCCCCTTCCCCTGATGTGGCCCAGAGCAAGCCCAAAGGTTGGACACCCATGATCCACATTGAATGAGTGAGGCAGTAACAGTTACAATGTCCCAAACGAAAAACCTCTTTTTTTGTAACCTACTCACTGAGCTTCCAGAGCCAGACCAACTTGGCAAAACACTTTTCTGAGTTGTTTTTGCATAACATCTTATGTTTGTGATACTGCAGCAAACATAACACAGTGACCAGAGCTTGTTTAGCTTAGCGTGTGCAGAAATCTGCAAAAATCTGAAACACAAACACAAGGAGTAACTGCTGGGACTGGACGGGGAATTCAGTGCTGAGATATATTCTGTTTTCTCTTTGATAAAGACACTCTCCCACATTAGACAAGCTACCTAACTAAATAAAAAGAATAAAACAATACAGAGCCATTACTGTGGCCCAGCCCCAAGCCAGCAGCACGCCTTTACCATGAGCACAAGTAAGCACTCCTGTGAAGCAGTGTATTTCTTACATATCTGGCTGGGAATCCTCCCTGGCTTACAACTCAATTAACCACACTGACTTGATGTGGGCAACAGAGCAGCCTTCCTCAACAGAACACCCTGAAGCAGCACAGCACCATAACATCACCTACAGCCATTATCCAGGGCTCGCAGCTCCTGACAGAGATGATAATTATCTCCTTCATTAAGGCACAGAGGAACTCTGCCGAGGGGCAGAGCAGCAGCAGTGCAGTGCCACTCAGAGCACCCAGCCGGGCGCATAGGCCGCACCAAGCGCAACAGCACCCAGCATGGGCTTCTGCCATCAGCGACAAAGTGAGGACACCATGTGCTATAATTATTGCTGTTTTACCACTGAAGAAGCAACACAAACACCTTTCAGTTCCCATACACAGAGCAGGCTGGCGCGGTGAGGCTGCGCATTTTGGACCTGGGGACATCCTGAAGGCTCACCACATTTTCCCACCTGAGCCAGGTTTGAAGTTCAGATCTGTCACTTTGTACAAGCCCACCACAGGCCCTGCTGCTGCAGCTGCCCACTGCTCCTGGGGCTGGGGCTGACTGGGAGAAAATTACACAGAAGGAAGAGACCAATATTTCTGCTTCCCAACTTTTGATTTTTATGTTTACGTTGAACTAAAATGCCCATCCTGCAAACGGCACTTTATGTGCTAAGATAATTGAAGTTACCAAAAAACAAGAGAAGGAGCTGCAAATACACGTTCTCAGCACTGACTGCTACAGCCAAGATACACAGAGCCCAGCTCAGGCCCAGCCCCAGCACCAGCACCGCACTGTCACCTCCCTGCACCCAGGGGCACCACGCACTGCTGGGAATCAGCCCTCCCCACACCTGGGCCTCAGTGGGAAACAGAAACTAACTGTGTGTCCTGAGCACCAGCGTAAGCACAGCATTCAGGGCACCCAAGGAACACGGAGGGAAAGCACTGCTCCAAGATGTGCATGCCGCTGCTGGGGACAGCACAAGCCTGCCTGCAGCCATGGTGGGAACCAATCACCATATTGCTTACGCATCTGTGCTATTAAGAACAGCGAGTCCCCACAGTGACTTAGCTGTTTCTGAACGAAATGCCCTCTACTCCATCTACACACAGAGCAATCTGGGGCCAGAGGACTCCCGGCTGCAGCCACACCAGCTGACCCCAGCCCCGCGGAGCTCATTCTGTGCCAGTCCATCGTTCCCTGGGCCCGGAGAACGACAGCAGCCCTCAATGCCAGCAGCAGCAGCACATCCCGAGCCAGCAGGCAGCCGCACTCCCTGGGGCTCCGGGGTCTCCACCACCGTGCCTGCTTCTCCTTACCGCACACCCTTGGAAACAACATAAGGCTTACTCACTTTCAATGAATCGAAGCAGGCGATGACACGTCCGTTTTCCACCTGGCAGCTTTTCGACGGGTGTGCAAATTTACATTCTGTGTCCGGCCGCGAGCACGTCCCTCTCTGGAACTCCCGGCACACCTCCAGCGTGAGCCACTTGGTGTCGCGGATGGGCGTGACGCTGACGGCCATCGTTAGGTCCTACGGGGTCAACGTCCAACACAGCAGCGGGGCCGAGCAGAGCGGCTCCAGGCGGTTCCCGCTCCGCTAGGGGCACATGGGGCCGGGGGCGCCGAGCGGTCACCGCGCGGGGGAAGGAGGGGAGGCGGCCGGGCTCAGCACCCCATGGCGGGGCCGGGGCCGTTCGGGGCGGCCGCTGGGGGGCACGGGCAGCTCGGAGCGGGCGGGGGCGGCCGGCTGCGCTCCGCCGGAAGGCTCCGGCTTTCCCGGCAAACTTTTACTGGGACGCAGAGGCGGCCCGGCAGCGTCTCTCGGTTACGGGTGGCGGCGGCTCCGGGTGCCGCTGCGGGCGGCAAGAGCGGGGCGAAGCGGCGCGGCGTCGGGCGGGCCCTCAGGGCCGACCTGCGGAGAGAGAGGACAGCGGTGAGTGCGCCCGCCGCGCCACGTGACCCGCCGCGCGACGGAGAGGCGGCCAATGGCGCGCGGCGTTGCAGCGGCGCTCCGGGCGGCGAGCCAATGGCGTGGGCCGTCTTATGAAAGGTCGCGCCTGTCAGACGCTCGCCGCCGCCGCCGCGCCGGGCACAGCAGCGCGGGACGCGCTGAGCGCCGCCGCCTTCGCCCCCTCCTGCCGGAGCTCCGGGCCGGGTTCCCCCGTCCGTACCACTGGGCCCGCACCCGGCGCTTAAGCGGCCTTCAAGCGCCGCCGTGCAGCGCCTTCCGCACGGTGCGCTCTGACGGGAGAGCGAATCCACGAGGAGCCCCGAGCCGGGGCGCGACGCAGCACGGCGGACCCGCACGGCGCCGCGGCAACGGCGGGGAGCGACGTGGGACGTCCTGCCCCCGATCCGCGCCAAACGCTCATGTGCACGGGGAGAAGCGCCGCGCGTCCTCTATGCGCCAAAGCCGAAGCCAGGTCAAAGCCACGCCGTGCCGAGCTCGCCCCGGCCAGGAAAGAAAGCTACGCACGAAGGCAAGGCGGCGGATTACAGAGCGAAAGCAGATGAGAGCCGAGCTCTGCGGCGGCAGCAAATCCGGTGACGCTCAGGAAGCGGCGCGATTCGCCCCCAGAGCCGCGGCACGCGCTCTCTTAGCGGCCGGAGCGGCCGCCGCCCGCAGGGAAACGCTGCAGGCCGGGCCGGGACCAAGTGGGGCTGCACGCACGGCGCTGAGCTTCGCCCTGCGCTCTGCCGGCCCCGAGCAGGACGGTTCCGAGGAGCTGTGCCGCCCCACAGGGAAATCGTCTGAATGAGAAGAAATCCTGTCTGCGCAGTTTCTTGAAGAAAAGACGCTTTGTTGGACTTTGTTATCTACCCAAAAGCAGCCAGAAACGACAGCCTTTAAAGCAATCCTCTAGCAGGAACAAAAACCGCTCCGGGCCGGCGGCGCGTGCTCAGTTCTCCACTAAGCAAACTGGAGGAAACCCTCGGCACACAATTACAGCTTTTGATTTGCATAAACTGTGCTCCTATCACTTTGAAATTCTCCTGTGATTCCAAGCCAACAAAGCAGTCACCTGGCGAGCCTCAAATCCTAAAGGATACCATCGTCTCTAAGAAGCCAGCAGGCCCATAAGATGTCGCTTTGGAGGTGTCTGCACTCAGCTGGGAAACGCTGCAACAAGTCCAGAGGGCAGAAGTGGCTGTGAGGGAGCACGGGGCAGAATGGATGCACATCTTTGTGATTTACCTACGGGCTGTCCCTACTGCAGGAGAACTTCACACACACACAGGCCATGTGGAACTGCCTTTTTCTTTTTTTTTTTTCCCCCAGATGTTTTGCCACTTGTCCTGGGACTGCCAAGGTATAACTTTGTATTCACTGAGAAAAATAAATACAAGTGGTGAAAACAAAGTTTGAAACATCAAAAGCAAATAAAGAGGCTATTCTCAGAAAGGGCAGAAGCAGAAGTAGGCTAAGTAACACTGAGCAGTCATTCCTTAAGGGGGTAATGGAGATGATTCAGTTGTCTGCTGAGCTGGGTCGATGAAAATTATTAAGAAACAGCTTCAAAAAATCAATGAAATTGCAATCTGAAAATGCCCAACAGAAAAAGGAGCACATGGTTACAGTGTTCTGCTTAAATGGGTCCGATTTTTATTACTTCCCGTTGTTTCCATAAGGACATGTTGTGCAGTGGGGTTAACGATGCTCTCTTCCTCCTCGTTACAGTCCTTGACACAGCAGCAAGGCGCTGGAAGTGGCTCTGCAGGAGCCATTGTTTTCACTCTTCCTGTAAGGGGATGGCTGGACATTCCTGTCTTCTCTATCTCAACTCACACACGTCTCTTAAAGAAAGAGGTGCAAGGCTGCATGATCAGAACGAGCAACGATAACAGCACGGCAGCGACGGGCGCTATTTTTGTGCTCATAGAAAGTGGAAGCTGCAAAAGGAGTCTCAGTGACACGGGAACTGTCAGTGAGAGCAGATAATTACACAACATGGATCCATCCTCATGACAATGACTCTAATGAGATAGGAAATGGGATAAAATCAATATCCTATTTACACTGTCGGTACAGTTCAAAGCCTGAAACTGCCAAATAGCTGTCTTTTAAATAAAGAAATACAAAAATTACCGACTGCCTTAGAGTATTTTCAAAACTCCTCGGCCAAATGCAAAGTTTACCAATAACATATCTCAGCATAAAATTTGGAAAAGATGCGGCAGTTATTCATGGCACAACTGAGGGCTGCAATTATAGCACCATCATAAAATTAAGCCGAAACAATGAGCTAATTAACATCTTGGCCACCTAACAGCGAAGGATCGGTTAAAGAGAAACATCCTCTAGTCAACCCCGCTGCTGAACAAGCACCCTGTATTGCACCCACAAAACCACTCTCCGTGCCGTCAGGGCAGCAGGCACAGCCAAAGGGACGCTGCTCCCCAGTGCTTCTGTGTTCACCCATTACAGCTACAGCGAGGGAACCGCCAGCCACACGCCGCTCCTCGAGATGCATCTCGGAGCCCCTCACCCGGCAGCGACTTACAGCCCTGTCAACTGCAGACACATCAGCACTAAACTGCACAGCAAGTCCCACACCGAGATTGTGAGATACCAGCCAACATTCAGAGGGATTTAGACAGGCTGAACCGCTGGGCTGAGGTGAATGGGATGAGGTTCAACAAGGCCAAGTGTCGGGTCCTCCATTTTGGCCATAACAACCCCATGCAGCGTTACAGGCTTGGGGATGAGTGGCTGGATGAGTGTGAAGAAGAGAAGGACCTGGGGGTATTGGTTGATGCTCGGCTGAACATGAGCCGACAGTGTGCCCAGGTGGCCAAGAGGGCCAACGGCATCCTGGCCTGCATCAGAAATAGTGTGGCCAGCAGGGCAGGGAGGTGATCATCCCCCTGTACTCAGCACTGGTGAGGCCGCACCTCGAGTACTGTGTTCAGTTTTGGGCCCCTCACTACAGGAAAGATGTTGAGATCCTGGAGCGTGTGCAGAGAAGGGCAACAAAACTGGTGAGGGGTCTGGAGCACAAACCTTATGAGGAGCGGCTGAGGGAGCTGGGATTGTTCAGCGTGGAGAAGAGGAGGCTCAGGGGAGACCTCATTGCACTGTACAACCTCCTGAAGGGAGGCTGTGGTAAAGAGGGATTTGGCCTCTTCTCCCAGGCAACGAGCAGAACACGGGGCAATGGCCGCAAGTTATATCAGAGGAGGTTCAGGTTGGACATAAGGAAGAACTTCTTCTCTCAGAGAGTAGTCAGGCACTGGAATGGCTGCCCAGGGAGGTGGTGGAGTCACTGTCCCTGGCAGTGCTCAAGACGCATCTGGATGACGTGCTGTGTGATGTGGTTTAGTACTAGTGGTGGCAATGGTGATGAGGAGATGGTTGGACTGGATGATCTTATAGGTCGTTTCCAACCGTGTGATTCTTGTGAACATTACTGTAAGGTCACTGACAACCCAGATATTCTGCATAAGATACATGTTTTGCTGGTTGCAGTGTTGGGAGCGGTGTTTTAAAGGCTATTTCCGTGAGGGTCTTGCTGTGGCAGTAGTGGGAAGGCAGCACAACTCCAGAGCTCAGGGGGCTTCCAGGCAGCCCTCCTCTGATGCCTTTGTCCCATGTACGGTTTCAGCACAGCCACCTCAAAGCAGCATTACACCTGAACTGAATGCATCCAGCTTGGTGCGAGAAGCCTGGATAAATAATGAAGAGGTAATATCACAAAGAAAGTGCCCCCAGGAGTGCATCCATCACTGCCTCGTGCAGAAATAAGGTGTTTTTTCGGACATCAGTTCTCCAAGATGTATATCCCTCATCAAACTGCAACCTGATTCCTACCAGCAGTCAGGGCCATTCCTGTACCAAGTACAAAGCCCATACCCAGTCTTGTCTTAATTTACACTAATGCTATTTTCCAGCCAGGGAATTGTACTGCAAAGTCCATAAACTTTAAAAAAAGTTTAAAAAGCCCCTTTTCCTCAAGGAGCAACTCTAAATAAAATACAGCAGGATAAAGAAATATGACTGATGAACATTTTTTTTGTATTCGTTGTTACATTTCAATCTCCTTCACAAAACTGGTAATAGTTCTCATTATCTGAAAGCATTCGATGGATGCGTACTCATAAATGAAAACAAGAAAAGGTCAGGCTGCCTCTTGTCCAGCAGGAAGGACTGCTGTGCGTTCAATCCATCGCTATCGATTGATGTATTACAAAGCACTCACATGTCCAACATTAAAATTGCAGAAGTTGTTCCTGGTAGTAAAAGCTTACCGACGTGATTATTCCTTCACCACAGCATTTACACTGTATGTTACAAATAGGAAGTCCTGCACTTTCCTGGGATTTATGGGGGAATTTAAGCCATGCAATAAGCATGACACTTCCCAAACAAGTCTAAAAACAAGCTTTATACTAAAAAAAAAAAACACAGTGATCTACCTTAAAATGCTGAAAGCTACACCACAAATTGAAACAACCAGAAACTGTAATAACCAGAAGCTCTACTCCAAAACCGAAAGTGATCAACTGTATCAACTATTCAACTATGCACTTCCAAAAGGCAAAATGCTACTTACAACCAGGCTCTTGCACATTAAGACATCTGACCAGCTACAGACCAAAAGGCCGACTGCATTCAGGAAGCAGGGATGGGCGCGTTGGCCACGAAGGGTCTGGAGCACAATTCTTACGGGAGCGGCTGAGGGCACGGCGATGGTTCTGTCTGGAGGAGGCGTGCGGCCCGGCCGCCCCTGTGCCCGCAGCTGTGGGACGCAGGGCTGTGGGTGCAGGTGGTGAGGAAGGAGCTGTGGGTACTTCTGCTTTCAGCACAGCTTCCACCCGGACAGCCCGGCCACTCGTGCAGAGCTGTGGGGAGCAGCGGTGACACTGCGGCCATCGCACGGCTCTGCCAAAGCACGAGAAAGCACTGCGAGCTGCTCCCATGTCTGCTGCCAGGCCCAGAAAGCCAACCAGCTCTCTTTCCCAAAGGATCTCATGTCCAAAATAGAGTAGTTTCTATTTTTTATCACATTGCGACCTTACATTTGATTTATGTCAGGCATATCCTGCTGGTGTTGTAAAAACTCGTACAACCCATACGCTGAACCTCAAATGACATACTTGCACTACATACGGAAAAATAAAGGTCCCTTCCAACTCAAATCATTCTGTGACAAAAACCCAAACCGTATGGTTTGTCCCCACCTGAGGTGCCTGTGGCAGCTCTTGTGAACCACGCAAGAGCGGAGCGGTGCAGGTAGGAGGCAGAGCCAGGTGTAGGGGAGCCTCCCTTGACTCCACAGAGATGCCTACAGACAGTGCTCGGGGCACACACCCTGATGTGGTTCCCTCTGAACAGCCTCACACCAGCTCAGAGCCATGCCTTTGGATAGCAGAAGCTCTGATCAGTCAACAACATCAAGAAATGGCTATGCTTTATTCGGGGAAAGAAGCGAAACACCATTGAGACCTTCTTAAAATCAATTTGCTAGAATTATTGTTGCGTTTGCTCACCCTGAAGGATGACATTCCTTCACTGGCATCACCAACACCAACAGCTCACCAACAGCTCTGCACAGCACACTGCAGCGCTGCCTTTACACCAACACGGTACCTGCAAACAGCTTCTGCACAGCTTGAAGGAAAACAAAGTAGTTTTGACACTTACCATGACAAAAGACAATGCATACAAATCATAGAGAACAAGAACACAAAAAACTCACAGCGATAATTCTGTCACTCAGGCAAAAAATGAGTGAAAAAAGTTCAAGTCACTGTATGTGAGCTGCCACCATTGAAAGAAGGAACAGGGCTGCATGTGCTTTCACAGAAAGCAGACTCGTAAAGAGTCCTTTAAGGAAGACATCTACAGACAACAAAGCAGTGGTGGGCAGCCAGAGATTTTCCAGGGACCTCCTCCACACAGAGCCAGGCAGCAGAGCCCCCACACCTGGAGAACACCGCACACAAAGCAACACAGGGCCGTGGTCCCACTCTGCCTGCACTGCTGCCTTCTGTTGTCACTGCTTGGGAAAGGGATCCCAAAGTCACAGAATTGTAGGAATCACAGAATTGTAGGGGTTGGAAGGGACCTCCAGAGATCATCGAGTCCAACCCCCAAGTCAACTTTGGTTCTGCCTCCTTATTGGGCACCGAAGGGCTCCCATACAGAACCCTACAGACAGGAACTACCCACAGACAGGAATGCTGTCTAGGCACTAATAAAGCTTCCAAACATGGGAAGAAGCTATTTCTTTCTTTTTTTTTTTCTTTTTTTTCTTTTTTTTCTCCAGCTTCTGAGAGTCACAGAAAAAATACTATGGTTTATTTGTGCGAAGGAAGCTGCGCCGTGTTTATCAGCCTGCGTGGCTGGCAGGAGCTCTGCCATGGAAACCAGCTGGCACGCCGTGCTGCAGCCGCAGGGCCGGGCTGCCGGGCTCAGCAGGCGGGAGCTGGGCACCGGCCCTCAGAGCGCGTGCAGATAAGGGGCCGTCTGGGGATGGGGCTTTGCCCTTTCTTTTTCTGCGGTGAATCCAGGCCTAACACTTCAGCCTCTCAACCTGCTTGGAAAACCTGACAGATCTGTCTGTGTCATTGAGCCCCCAAAGCCTGAAACCTCCATGGGAAGGGGATGTAGGAGCTCGCGGGCCGGGCGTTTGCCCAGACCCACAAATGCACTGAGCTCACTTCCCCTACAGCAGCCAGGTACTGAGAGAGGAGCGCTCCTCCGCAGCAAGGCCACGCAGCAGCAGTGACCCCGTGCCACCGGGCACACGCAGCCCACACAGCCCCAGGACACGAGCACAGGAGCCTGTGGCCGTGCAGCGTGCTGTGGCCGTGCTGGCGCTCTGTGCCTGCGCTGCCTTTTTTAGCAGAGTGAATTCCCACTAAGTTCTCTGGAAGCAGGCTGGGCCTGGAGCCCAGACACGGCCTGGCTTCCTGAGCCCTTACTCACCCGGCACAGCCCCACGCCCTCCCCCGGTGCAGCACGTGGGCAGCGGTGCTGTGCCCTGCTCCCGACCGTGGGCATGCTGCTTGGGGGCTGCCTGACCCGTGGGCACCACTGGGCTCCTCTGGCAAACACGAACTCCCAAAAGGCCACCCGAGCTGGGGACTGTTAGTTACGTTTGCAACATTTCGCTTTTCCTTCCAAGAAATACCTGCTTTAAGTTCAGCCCAAGGCGCGTTGTGCTTTGCCTGATGCTCCACGGCTGCCTCATGACTTATGACAGTGTTATCATCACTGAGCTTAACAAACAGGGAGGATAAGTCTATTAATCTTCTGAAACACAACCAGTCCGCAACTGTAGAAACAAAACATCTTACCATGAGATACACAAAATGTGGCACAGTGAGATAAGGGGAAATGCAGTGCGCACTCCTCCGTTTTCTCCACGTGACTGCAAGCAAAGCTCTCTGTACAAACCAACTCTAAACACAACACTGATGACAAGTATGTAAGTGAAAAAATGTTTGTTTTATGGCAAGTATATAAGTGAGAAATTCCCCCTTCCAACAAAAGCCCCCACCCAGGCAGGCAGTGAGCTGTACCTCCAGCAGAAACACCCCGCACAGACTGAGATTCCAGCTGCCACCTGTAAGCTCAGACAGAACTGACAGGCGAGGCACATGCAGCTGGGCTGGCAACCCAGTGCTATCTGAAGCCTCACTTTTCCAAATGTCAAATGACATAAAATTCTGATTTTAGGCTGTCTGAGGCTGCAGAAAGCACACACAGCTCAGGGTTACCCCATCCCAGCTTCCCGTTTTCTGTGCAATCTGCAGATTCTAATGCAAATTCACTGAGTGCACTCAGCATCCCAGGGCCATCAGTATGGTTCTATCTTATAAGCTGCTCCTGCTTCTAATTGGTAACAAACAGCAATTCAAGCCACATTAGTGGATGCTTAGACCCAGTGAGAAGAAACAGATGAGATCCACAGCAGACGTTTTGCTTTTACAGTACATTAAAAAGAGTTTCCAGTGCTATATAAATAAGGATATTTCAGGTGAAGATACTCTTTTGTAACAACGCAACATGCACACATAACTCAAACCATGAGAAATTTCAGCACATAGCAGCTGACAGCACGCAAACATGCACAAACCAGACATGCACCCAAAGGGATGGCAGCTCTGCCCTGGGGCTGGGCTCACCCGGAGCCGGCCCACACCAAACCTCATGGAGTGCAGCCGGCTGCTGGGAGCCCAGCTGAGCCCTGCCAGGACGCTCCCAGCTTCAGGCACCAGAAGTGCACTGCACTGTCTCACAAGCTGCTCAGGCCTCACGACTGTGGTGAGCTTATGAGTGCCGTTCTCCTGCCCTGCTAAGTGCTCCAAGCTCTCACTGACACCGATGGGAATTACAGCGGTACACGCTCGCTGCAGAGTGGGTAGCAATAAAAAAGCACTCAGATGTTTTTCTTTTGGTAAATAATTATGGGCCAGTAGGAAGGAAATGTTGTTTACTTTGCTGCATTAGTTGGGAAACTAAGTTTACAATAGACAATTATTAATAAAAATCTGAGGACGCTGCTCCCCAAGGGCGGTGGGGACCACAACATGCAGCATGGAGCACTTCCTGCCCCTGCTGTGCATGCAGCACTGCAGCAGGAGGTGCCAGGGCTCACCGTCCTCACAGGCATCCCTGCATGGTTGCTACCTCTGCATTAAACCTGAGCAAGCAGAATAAAGTGAGTCCTTGAGAGAAACAAAAAGAGAGAGGATGCCGTGATGCAAAACAGTGCAGCTTGGACACTGTACAGAGGGCACAGAACAAGAGGTTTATCAGCCCTCTGCAAATCTCTTGCAAGATGGACTGCAGTCCTTTGCATTGCATTACTGACCTCAGTACCATGTTCTCTGCTTCAAAAGCACAGGGCAGCACATCTGCAGTGCTCCCTGGGCAGCACACCGAGCAAGCAGTACAGCCCTCCAGAAAGGGCAGGGCTTAAAGGAAGGCAAGAAAATCATTCACTGCCCTCAAACGCTCGGCCAGGGCGTGATATTTGTCACCAGGGTGTCAGCTAATTCAACCCTTGGCCACTCCATAGGAAGTGGAATGAAGATGAACTCCTTAATTGTTGCTGAGCATCACCAGCAAATGATGAACAGTATCTTAGTCTTAACAAGGTGTCAGAGTGCCAGAATTTGAGAGATGGAACACCACAAAACAGAGCTAACCTTTCCCCAGAACTGAAAATGAAACTCTGAACTTCGGCTGGAACAGCTCAGTTCACACCCACTTATTTTTACCTTCC
Source organism: Centrocercus urophasianus (assembly GCF_019232065.1). NCBI lineage: Eukaryota > Metazoa > Chordata > Aves > Galliformes > Phasianidae > Centrocercus > Centrocercus urophasianus. The sequence continues at coordinate 50,799 of NW_024885457.1, forward strand.
TTACTTAGTTTTCCCAAAGCACGGTGAACCAACTGCCTGACACTCCCAGCCCGACGAACATCAGCAGCGAACCCCGAGCCTTTCCCATGCAATCCCAGGGCCAGAAGAGGCTGCTGGCTGCCTCGCGTCCCACTGCACAGCCACTCACACCTTCAGCTCAGCACTGTGTCTCCTTGGCCCGGCCAACGCGCGCTCACAGCACCGCACGCCGACTGCCGCCACACGGGAAGGAAACGTCCTCTGGCCGCGTTTACCCACAGAGCCTTTGCACGCAGCCTGTTCTGAGTGACTGTTATGACTCCTCCAGCAGTTAGATAATCGTACAGCAGAGAAATTTAATACTAAAACTCTCTGCTTCCACTAGCTGAAGTGACCTGTTAGTGCTCCTGAAGAGGGATCCTATCCGTGGCCCCGTTGCTCACAGGACCCAAAGCCGTGCCCTTTGCTGCTGTGAGGGTGAGGAGCGCGGCCGCCCACCAGGAGCTCTGTGCGCAGGGCAGCAATCAGTCTGGCCCTGCTGTGCCTGCAGGAGGCTTCCAGGGCACCACACTGAGCACACGGCTCTCCAGCACACAGCCCGATGCACCTCACAGCGCTTTGCAAGGAGCAAACTCAAAGGGGGATCTGCTGGGAAAAGAGGAAATGACAGCACTACTGCACAGTGCGAAGTGCCAGCGCTGTGGGGTGGCATACAGACACAACTCCACCTGTGGCAGTTGATGGCGGCTCTTACAGGACAGCTTCGGTGCTGCTCTGTGCCTCAGGTGAGCTACAAAGTGCTCACACACCACTCTGCTTTGCCCATCTATCCCACTGCCTCACTCCAAACCAGTACCTTTGGGCTCAGACCCTACCCTGCCCTTCAAAATACACTTAATCTAACGATGGCTTTAAGCAAACAACACAGTAAATAAGCCTGTGGCTTTTTCTCTGATACATCAGACCAAAAAACATGCTGCCTGCACATCCTCCCTCAACAAGGAAACAGTGGTTGCACAGCCCTGTATTTTAGTTGGCATGTAAGCCAGGTACATGTCACAATTACCATAAATCTACACATACGACGCACAAGGTGGCATGTTTTCAAAATGTTCTCAAGTCTAGAGATGACTTGGTTATAACACTACAAATTGCCACCGCTTTTTGTCTGCATTAAGCCTAGCAAGGCAGCCCTGGGGCCCAGCAGCCCGGCCGTGGCACACGGGGAGCCCAGCACCACCTGGCAACACGCGGCCTTGCACCCTGCGCAGGCACCCGGGACGCCCGGTGCCGCTGCTCTGCCAGCGCTGGGTCACCCGGCCCCGCAGTAACAGCCCAGCACCGCCGTTAGCGTAGCGTTACACAGAGAGCCTCCTCCTCAGCGCCCTGGGATGCAGTGCGATGGCAGAGACCCTTTTTAAATGCTGTACCCAATAAGCAGTCCAGCCACTTAATGCATTATTAATTTTTACATCGCTCTTTCCCGTCGCAGCTCCTCGTTAAAGCCGCTCTCACGGTTCCATTTCGTCTCCTTCTCTATTTGACACCTGTGTCCCGCTGCCGCCAAACGCTCCCTCGAAGCCGCCGCCCCGCGTCTCCCTGAGCTGCCCACCCCTGCGCTTTCCCCTCCCGCACACCGGCCTTTCACCTCCCGGCCAGCCCCCAGCTGCAAAGCGGAGCTCCGAATTCAGCCCCCTCTCCCCCCCCCAACCCCCGCCGAGAAAGAAAAAAAGGGAAGAAAAAAAAAACAACAAAGGAACAGCCAAGAGGCTCCGTCCGCCCCAGCTGACACTGAACGCCCCGAAGCGCGGAGCGGGCGCACCGAGCGCGCCACGTGCCCGGCGCCGACAGCCGCGCAGCCACCCGAGGCCGCTCGGAGCCCCGCAGCACCCCGCAGCTCCGCGCCCGGGCAGGGCTCGGCCCGGCGGCCTCCGGCACTGCGCGGCCCCCCCTTCCGGCCCTCCGCCGCCTCCCGCCGCCCTCCTCTCGCGGCCCCTCGGCGCCCGCCCCGCACTAGGCCGCGGGCGAGGCGCAGTGCCGTGCCGAGCCGCACGGCGCTCACTCAT
>NW_024885458.1:0-26286 GCF_019232065.1 Centrocercus urophasianus
CCCTTCGGGCGGTGCTTCGGGCCTGTAGGGCCGGGCCTCCGCCGCCTGCAGTGCGGCCCGAGCCCGCGGCTCGGCCCCGCGCCGGGGGGTGGCGGCGGCGGGGCAGCCCTGGGCCTGAGTGGGTCTGGGGGCCCGGCAGCAGGACCCGCGGCCTGACCCGGCCTCTTGCAGGGCCTCGGGCTGACTGTGTCTCTCCCCCCCCCTCTCTCCCCTCCTGCTGTCCCAGTCAGTCGGATGAAAGGTCTCTGCAGGCCCGCTCAGTCGGCCCAGGTTTTTCCCGCGGGGGGGTGAGTATGGGGTGCTGTGCAAGCACTGGGGGGCCGGGTTGCGGTGTCCCTCCCTCCGGGCCCAGGTTTGTGCCGGTGGCGGGTGGCCCGGTGTGGCTTTGTGGGCCTGGTGGTGTGGCTGTCCCCAAGAGCTGCTGTCCCTGCTGTGCCTTAAATCCCTTTGGTCTTCCATTAACCGGGGCTGTCAGTGTATATGGGATCGGGTCCCATCCAAGCACCTGGATGGCATCTGGGCTGATGGCTGTGTTTGGTGCTGGGGGTCCTTCTGAAGGTTGGCCATCCCCATGCCTGGGGGTGACTGAAAAGTGAGGGGGATAGCCTATGCCTGGCTTACCATGGGACAAGGGGGCTGGCAAAGGGGCTGGGGGGCCGGCAGGGCCATGAGTGCTGACACAGCCAGGCGTCATGTTACAGGCACCGCTCATGGTGCGGTATGGCTGGCAGTGAGTCCCCCATCCTAACGCTGCCATGGGATGTGGGGATCCCTCCTGGGGTACAGCTCAGGGGGCACCTCCTCTCTCCTGTTCGGATGCCCTTTGCTCTGGGGCAAGGAGTATGGAACAGGGTACCAAGTCCCTCCTGGGACCCAGCTGTGTCCCCGAAGGCAGGAGCGGCGGCAGTGTGGTGGCAGGGGGGGACGTGGGAGCTGCTCCCTGCCCTCCCCGGTAGGCGTTTGCGGCATGAGCTGGGCTCCCGGCACCACCAGCAGGAACAGGTTTGGCCGGCCAGGGGAAGCGCTTAGTAGGTCAGCCGGGGTGGAGCTAGGGCACCCCGGCGTCAGCTTCTGCCCAACTCCACCCCAGCTCCTGGAGCTTCTCAGAGGGGCTGCATTGCCCCGTTTCAGGATAGGAGAATACTGCAGGCTGCAACGCAAAAAATACGATGCCATTCAGCTTATGCCTGTCCCCGCAGATAGCAAGGGGATCCTTATGCACAACCACATGAAATGAACAAAGCTCCACAGCCCACAGGAGGAGCCCCGACAGCCCCGCACCCTGCCCCTTCTCCTGGACTTCCACAGGTAACAAACAGCCCCTCCGATGGCTTTTGGGGTGGGAGGTGCCCAACTGCCTCTCTGATTCGGGATGAGGCTGCTAGAGGCTGTGGTGCCCACTGGTTCCCTCCATGCAGTCAGCGTTCCCACCTGGTCAGACGGCACCTGTGATTTTTAACCCGACACCGACCTCACAAATGAATACGCCTTCTCAGCCGCGACAGGTAAGGGGTTTAGTATGGGAAGAGGAAGTTTTGGGGAGCTGGTTAGGGTCTGCAGCCTCCTGACTGAGCAGCCCACGCTCTTCCTGGTTGGCCACAGCAGTGCTGGGGATGCAAGGAGCCTGATCCTGCCCTATGGGGCTGGTGTGCACCTACCCCAAATCTCCATCATGATGTCCCTTCTCCCCAGCTCTGGGGTGAGGGCAGACAGCTCCTGCGGGGCACCCACCAAGTGACCGCTCTTCTCTCCTTCCTCCCCTTTCCAAACCTTGCTCTCTCCTCTCTCAGTTTCCAGCAGGGCCTCGTGCTATTCACCAGCAGGTACTAACCAGTCCCTACCCTGCATGCTGAGCACCCGGGGCAGCCCCAGTACCTGGCACTACACAGAAATACTTGGGGAGCACGTGGGGAGCTGCATCAAGCCGTAGGGGGGAACAGGCTGGAGAACAGAGGGACACCTGCTCAGTGGGATCAGCTGGAGGGGTTTCACTGCAGCATCCCCAAGTTCCTTGGCTGTTCTTGCATGAAATCTAGTGCATGTGGCTGTGCCTGTGCTGGTCTCGGCCCAGGCCGCTGCTTCTGCCTGTGCCCTTCTCATCCTTTTCCTCCCTCTCTCTCTGGGGTTGGGGTCTCCTGAGGCAGCAGCTGTGCCGTGCTGTTGGTCTGTCCCTGACTAATGCAGAGCCCTGGGAGTGATAGTGACTTTCTGCAGTGTACCCAGCATGTCCCTTAGGCTGTGGGAGGCTGCAGCTATGGGAGGGCTGGGACCTGACAGCCCCAGGAGGTGATAAAGCTTTTGTGCCTTGCAAGCTGGATGTATCCCCCTGCATCCTGCCTGCAACACTATGGCTGTCCCTCCTGCCTTTCGCGGCCCCTGGGAGTGTGAGCAAAGGCTCTGTGCCTCGATCAGCTCAGAGGCACATCTGGGGGCAGACCTAGTGATATCCACAATGTGCCGGGTCCCCTTGGCTCCATGGGGACCTCCAGAGGGGAAGGCAGCTCCCTGTGTCCCCCAGCATGGGTGGATCTGGGATGTGGCTATCGTGCTGGGAGTCCGGCTGCTGCTCCTCCATCCCACAACACCAAGCTTGCACTACCACCCCTGTTCCCCCTCCCACCACCCATACCCATGTCCCATCTCAGCGCGGCAGCAGTAACTCCTGTCTCTCTCTTTCCCCTCTCCCTCTGTATGCGTGCACTTGCTATCAGGGAGGATTCAGGTCTCTCCAGGTAACGCTTTCTCCTTGCTCCAGCCTTGCCCCACGCACCGGGCGTGCAGGCACCTCCTTGCTTGCTGCCTCTGCTCCCCAGCTCTGGGGTGCTGCCACCCAGCAAAGCAGCGGGCAGGGAGGCAGGGGCTGGAGGGAGCTGCTGGCTCGGTGTCCTGGCTGTCCCGGCACGGTGCGGCATGGCACAGTGGGACTACAGGTCCCAGCATTCAGTGCGAGTGCCAGCCCCTGTTGCAAGGCACGCCGGGACCTGCCGCTGAGCTGCGTGCAGCCGTGGCCGGCTCCGGGCGCTGGCGCTGCCGGCCCTGTTGGGCTGGGAGTGGGCTGTGCTGGGCATGAGCTGGGTCGGATGGAGCCAGGTGGCCCCCCCGCAGGTGCGTGGGGCAATGTGGGGTGCCTGGAAGGGGGGTGTGGGGGAACCGCATCCCATAAAGAAGGGGGGGGGGGAGGGGGCTCCCCTCTTTAAATCTCTACCCAGGGGTGCACTCTGTGCCTAGGATGAGTTTTGGGGTGATGGGTGCTGTGAACCTTCCACCCCCCAAATTCTGGGGTAGGGAGGGAACCTGGCTTGGTTACTTTGGCACTTTGGCAGGGGGGTGCTGGTGCTCTGGCCTCACTGCGTCCCTGTCTCTCCCAAAGCATTTCTACCAGAACAGGGCCCAGCCTCCCGCCAGCGCGTCCCGCGTGCAGAGCAACACGACGGCCCGGCCTGGCCCTCCTGCCCATGTGTATCCAGCTGCTTCCCAGGTGATGATGATACCCTCCCAGATATCCTACACACCTTCCCAAGGAGCCTATTACATTCCCGGACAGGTGAGGGCTGTGCCCCGGGCTCTGTGGGAGGGCGCTGGGGTGGGCCTGAGGTTGGAGCCCAAATTTGTTCTGGGGAGTGGAGGGAGTTACCCTGGTTTTCTGAGCTGTCCCTGACTCCATCAGAGTGTTGTCTGGCTCTGCGGAGGGGCAGCACCCACGGGGTTCTGTATGCTGACCCTGGATATGTGATGCGTGGCTTGTGTCCTGTGCCCTGCCGTAATGGCACACTGATTTGGGGCATGCGCAGTTTTGGGGTGCGCCTGTGCCCTGCTGGGGATATAACCAGCTTTTTTCTCCCCCATTTCAGGGTCGTTCCACATACGTTGTCCCAACACAGCAGTACCCGGTCCAGCCCGGTGCCCCTAGTTTTTACCCTGGAGCCAGCCCCACAGAGTTCGGAACTTACGGTACAGACTGGGGGGATTACTCTGCTGCCATTGCTCTTCCATCCACAACGCTTCGTCCCTTTTGTTCCCCTGACTCTGGCCTCCTTGCAACCCCACAAATTGATGGGCTGAGCACAAAATCCCTCCGTCTCTGGGTTTGGTGAGGTGCCTTCTGTGACTTCTGACACCACTACGTGCTGTTTTGGGATTTTGGCGGTGCTGTGTGTCTCCCAGTGCAGCCCTGAAGGCCATGCATCGTGTCCCACGTGTCCACCCACCTCCTCCTTTTCCAAATCGGGATGGATTAATGTTTAACTGCCCAGGCAGAGGGACAGGGCAGACTTTATCCCCTCTCCCCCTTGGCTTGCAGGCTGGCGTTGAGCAGTTGTTTGGTGCTGCCTCCCCTCCCTGAGCCAGCTGCATGTCCTGGGTGAGCAGGGTCTGGGCAGTGGCTGCTCCACGCCTGCCCTCTCCCGGAGCTGGGGAGCGATGGTATAAGCAGCCCCCCCTCCTTCCCCCGGCTTGTATGCGGCCACCCGGGCTGTGACTATATTTAGGCTTGGTCCGTCCGGGAGGCCTGGCAGACACAGAAATGTGAGCTGAGGCCTCCGTCCCGTCCCCGGTATGGCAGCAAAGCAAACCGGGATGGAGAGGGGTTTCTCCTGAGCCAGGTACGTGCTTGTTCCTCCCTCCCTTTTGTCCCATCAGCCCCTCGGAGGGAGGAGGTGGCCCCATGCAGTGGCCAGCTGGGCCCAGTCCCAGCACTCAGCCCAACGCCTTCCTGCTCCATAGGGCCCGGAGCCCTGCCTCCCCGGGTGTTTTTGTCCCCTGGCCTGCAGTCTTAGGGTCTCCTTCTTCCCCATCTGCTTAACTACCCGTGGGGTTTGAGGCCCTTTTGGTGCTCCCCCAGCCCATCACAGGGATCCTCTTTTATGGCTTCATTGTTTCCCCAATATTTGGCCCCAACCACGTGCTGCTTCCCTGGGCAGCCAGGCTGGCTCTGTTTCTCGCGTGTGTCACCAGAATGGGGGGAAGGTGGCCATGAGTGTGTTGCTGAGTGAGTTCTGTGCTCAGTGTGTGGCTGGGAAATGCTAGAGCGGGGAGGAGGCCAGGGTGCAGCTGCCCCTGTCCCTCCCTGTGCTGGTGTTGCAGTCACTCCCTGCCTGGGGCACAATGCAGCCCTGCTTGATGCTAGCCCTCCCTAAGATGCCTATTGCATGGGTGACCTGGGAGGAGCACGGCACCTTTTGGGGGCTGGATCAGGGCCTGGTGCTGCCTCCAGCCCTCAGCACCGCTCAGTGCTATGAACTCAATTTGCAGGGGTCTGAGCAGGGAGCCCAAGGGTGTGAATGAATGGAGGGCGTGGATGGGGCTGTGTGGAGCCGCCCTTAGAACTGCTGCTGGCCCAGGGGAGATAAGGGAGCTGGCAGGAAGGCAGCACCCATGGAGCCAGGGCTCCTGTGCCCAAGCATGGTTCAGCGTCCCGGAGGGACTGGCGGTGACCTGGAGCCGGTGGGCACGGCTGGGTGTGGGGGCGGCGCAGGGACGCCGCGTGTCATGGGGAAGGAATTTGGTCAGGCCTGTCGGGTGGGTTGGGGTGATGCAGGCCAGATGCAACCGGGGTTCTCTGTAGTGTGGTGTGAGCTCCCCCAGCTCCTGGCGGTCCCCCTGCATCTGTGGGAGTGGGAGGACTGGACTCGGTGGATGCACGCTGGACACCTGCCGCCTCTCACGCTCTCCCCTCTCCTCCAGCGGGTGCTTATTACCCGGCCCAGGGGGTGCAGCAGTTCCCGGCGGGGGTCCCCACTGCTCAGGTGATTGTGAGCCAGCAGCCACCGATCCCCCCAAAACGAGAGCGCAAGACGGTAAGAGCCGTGCGCCTCTGGCGTGGGGGAGATGCGTGCTGGAGATGGGGATGGTGCCAAGCCTAGCATGGGGCACGCTGCCTGTGCCGGCTCTTTCCTGGCTGCCTGCTGTGCTCGGTGCGCAGCACACCAGCTGAGGGTGGTATGGGGCTGTGCACCTGGGTTGGGGGGCTCGGTGGGTGCCGATGACCTTGGCTGTCCCAGCGGGCAGCGTTGTGCTGAGTCATGGCTCCAGGGGGGCGGGTGTGCCGCGGCTGCCAACTGCTGTCTGCTCCCGGAGATGCCGGTGCTCAGAGGCCTTGTGTAGGGCCTATTTATAGCGGGGAGCTGAGCAGCTGCTGGCCCCGCACTGCACTGCAAGCTGGGGGGCTGGGGGTGCTGCTGGGTGGGGGATTTCTACAGGAGTACTGATGGAGAGGCATTGGTGCTGCTTAGGCTGTGCTTTTATTGGGACCTGGCAGCTGGTTCTGTTTGTAGACGAGTGAGCAAGAGCCGTGCCTCCTCTGTGTACTGGACCCACGCATCCCACCATGGTGCACTGCAGCTCGTGCTGCACCCACGAGCTGACTGTAGGGATGTGGGGTGCCCGCAGCCCCTTTACCAGCATGGTGCTGCCTGTGGTCCACCAAGCCTGGAGGCAGGCACTGTTCTGAGCACAGTGACGCCCTGCTGGCTCTGACTGCTTGGTGGCATCTGAGATGCACCCTGCCCTGCACCATCTCTTCTGGCCAGGCAGTGGGACAGCTCCCTCTCTGAGAGGCTCTGTGCCCTGTAGCGAGGGGACATGCCACTGGCTGCGTGGCCCTTGGGTGCTGTGTTCCCCACCTCACTGACAATCCCCCTCTCTCTGCTCTGGCCTACGGACAGATCCGGATACGAGACCCCAACCAAGGTGGCAAAGACATCACTGAAGAAATAATGTCTGGAGCAAGGACCTCATCTACCCCCACCCCTCCCCAGGTCGGTGGCCCTCATTTTCCCAGCTGGGGTGCTGGGAGATGCATGGTGTCCTGCTTGACTCCCTTTTTGTCCCCTTAGGCTGGAAGCGGTTTGGAACCCCAGGCCAATGGAGAAACCCCTCATGTAGCAGTTATTGTCCGGCCAGGTACGTGCACACACTGGGGCCTGGCTGTGCCACATCGCTGCCTGGCACAGCTGGTGCCAGGCCCCGTGCCAGCCCCACAGATCACTTGGAGCTTGTGGGGACGGACATGTTCCCTGTGTACCTGGAAACCAGTGTTTCCACTGTTGGTTCCAGGAGAGTTTGTGGGGACTGTCTTTGCTTGGCCTGGCTGTACCCTGGGCACTGGAGGACCCCCATCATCCCCGTTCCCCGTTTGTCCGCTTAATGTGGGTTGGCGCATCTGTCCCTTCCCCTACTATTGATGGAGATCTGGGATTTAGGGGGATCAGGGCACAGCAGGGGTCAGAGCCCCCACTAACACCTCCTCTCTTGCAGATGACCGCCCAAAGCCTGCGCTGGTGGTGAGCAAACCCGTCTCCCTGGAGCCCAGCAAGTCAGCGTCCCCGTCGCCTCCCCCTCCCCTCATCCCTGAGGTGGAGCCCGTGGTGATGTCAACTGTGACGCTGGTGCCAATGGAGCCCCCCGTGGAAGCGGACACTAAAGTGGAGCTGGGCGAGGCGCCGCCCGACCTGCACCAGACGTTTAGCGCTATCACTACAGTGCCAGGGGCTGGGGAGCTGCCCCTCGTGCCCCCACCTGACATGGACACGGCGGCTGTGGTGGAGGAGGAGGTGGCAGAGGAGGAGGAAGACGTTGCCATTCCTCTCCTGGAGCCCACATTGCAGGCGCCCGCCCTGCCTGAGGTGCCATCGGTGCCTGCTGCCCCCCTCATGCCAGCCGTGCCCCCGGTGCCAGCTGCGCCATCGCCGCCGCTCGTTGTCCCACCGGTCCCTGAAGCACTCGCCAAACCCGCCTCTCCCAGCCCCCCGCCACCCCAGGAGGAGCCCTGCTCTGAGCCTGTCGCCGAGCCTGCTGCTGAGGCCAATGGGGTCTTAGAGGAGGTGCCCGAGCCGCTCCCCGAGGCACCCGTGTGCCAGCCGGTGCTCGTGCCCGTATCGGAGCCTGCCCCAGTGCCCGCCCCAGCTCCCACCCTGGACTCCCCCATTGTGCAGCCTGAAGAGCTGCCCTTGCCCAATGGGATGGAGGGCTCCAGCAAAGCGGAGCCAAGCGAGGAGCAGCCTGAGTCGGATGTCAGCCCCATCTCGGAGCCCGAGGAGCCAGCGCAGCCTGGCACCCCCACCTCCCCCCCAGCAGAGGAGGAAGAAGAAGAGAGCGAAGGCCCTGCTGAGGCCCAGGAGCGGAGCTCAAGTCCGGCCCCTGCCCCGTCGCAGACCTTGGAGGCGACTGTGCAAGGTTTGGGGTGCTGTGGGGGTTATTTGGGTGGGGTCCTTGGTATAGGGATGTGGGGAAGGCGTAGAAGAGGGGGATGGGGCGTATCACCATGGGATGTGACGTGGGTATGGTTTGATTTGAGATGTGTGAGAGTGCCCTGGCTCACAGGGCTAGGGGACACTGGGACATGTGGATGTGTATGGGGTGCCTTAAGCATTGGTGTGAGGAGGATGTACTGGGGTTGTATTTGATGCTGTCCTGAGACTTTGGAGGTGTGTGCTGGGGATGGGTATTGGATGGATGGAGATGTGCTTCTGAGAGACTGTAAAATTACAAGGATTGGAAAGTATATAGGAACCCTTGAGAGGAAAATGGGGTGCCTTGGGGTTGTGGGGGAAGATGCTCTATATTGTTTTTTGGGGGCACTCCAGGCAGATGCGTGGAAATTAAGCAAGGGGGCTAAAGGAGGTTCGTGCACCCTTGGGTTGGGTGGGGGAGACAGGGCGTATCCATAGAATTATGGGTTGTAGAAGCACAGGTTTTCTTAGGAAGGCATGGGGTGGATGTGTTTTTGGGGAAGCGTATCTGTGAGGTAGTACATAGGTCTGCTTGGATGCTCGTGCATCCTGGGGTGTGGGGTGTATGGGAGGAGAGGTACACACAGCAGTGTCTGTGTAAGGGAGTTGGGGCATCTGTGTGCACAACCCTGAGCAGGGGCAGGAGTGCTGTGAGGATGGGGAGCCCCCGAGGCTAGGGAGTGGTGTGGAATGTGGTGCTGCATTATAGCACAAAGTGAGCAGGGGTGTGGATAGGGAAAGGTACGGAGTCCCTGCGTGGTGCTCTGTGAGCCATCGGTGCATCGGTATAGTGGGTGGAATGGGCTGTGAAAGGATCCTGTCCTCATATTGCTCAGTGCTACTGGGGCCTCACCAGTGATCCCAGAGCTGGCACTGGGTCGTGTGGACGCTGTGTCGGTGCCCAGCCCTCACGTCTTTGCCTCTTTGCTAGTTGCTGTGTCGGTGCCAAAGAAAAAGCGAAGGATGAAGGAGCTGAACAAGAAGGAGGCAGTAGGCGATTTGCTGGATGCCTTTAAAGAGGTGAGTGTCCCAAGGCACCTGAGGATCTCTTTGCATCCCATCCCTTCTTGTGATGAATTCTACTTTGTGCCATCGTGTCTGGGCCACTGATGCTCTGTGATGGTAAAGAGGATCTGAGGGGGCAGGACACCTGGTGTAGGACAGAAGGGTAGGGCTGGACTCTCAGTGTGACTGTTTTCCACATCGCTCTCCTGGTGTAGTCTCAGATCAGCGACAGTGCCTCAGAAGTGGAAAACAAGCCTCCCCCTCCCATGCCTGCCCGTGAAACAGAGGACGCAGCCCCCGCCCGTCCCCAGGAGGAGTCAGAGGAGACGTGGGAGGAGAAGGAGGACAAGCTGGCCCCAGAGAAGGGCAAGGCTGGGGACCAGAAGTACCGCTACAAGGAAGGTGAGCTCTGCCTGGGCCTGTGAGGCTTCTGATAGGAAACACCAACTCAGGCTCCAGAGATGGGGAGGCTCTGGGTGGCATGGGCCAGCTGTCGTAAGGACCACGTGCTCCTCCTGTCTTGTCCTCAGACTTTCCACAGTGTTGGGGACAGAGGCTCTGGCACTTGTGTCTTGAGCAGGAAGCTGGTGGCATCAGGCTCTCTAAGCAAGCAGGGTTGTGTTTGTGGGGTGCCAGGGCAGGGCAGCTCTGTGGTTGTCTCAGCCCCAGCTCCCCAACATCACAGTCCCTTTTTTTTCTCCCACTGCAGAGCAGTGGAAGCCATTGAATCCTGAGGAGAAGAAGCGGTATGACCGGGAGTTCCTGCTGGGCTTCCAGTTCATTTTTGCCAGCATGCAGAAACCTGAGGGGCTGCCCCAGATCACAGATGTGGTCCTGGACAAGGTTGGTGCGGTCCTGGAAATTGGGGTTCGGGGGTTGGGCACCTCTGCTCTGCACCATCTGCTGTGCTCTGGGTCCTGCTGCAGCACTTGTGATGTGAGCAAAGCAGAGGGAGAGGCATGGGAAGCTCTTTGGGGCCATTTTTCCAGTTCGTTGTCCCGGCGTTGAGGCTGGGGGATGGATCCATTCCTCCTCTGCCCCCCGGGCATCCTCAGCCCTGTGTACCTTCGCAGGCCAACAAGACCCCATTGCGGGCACTCGACCCCATCCGCCTCAGCGGCATGAACTGCAGCCCTGACTTCACCCCCTCCTTTGCCAACCTTGGGCGGCCTGTCATGGGCAACCGGGGCCTGGTGAGTATCTGCCTGTTCCTCCTTTTGCCATGCTGAACCCCCCTGCCTCTCTGTGATGATCAAGCCTTCGAGCCACTGTGTCTGGGCCACTGACGTCAGTGATGGAACTGAGGATCTGAGCAGGCGGATGGGAATGTCACAGGAGCTTGCTGGCCTGGCCTGTCCACTAGAAGGGCTGGAACAAAGAGTTGAATTCCTTCTTCCTGTGTCAGCCCTCAGGGTTGGGTCCTCGCCGCTCGCAGCAGACTCAGAGGAAGGAACCCCGCAAAATCATTGCCACTGTGTCCCTCAATGAGGATGTCAAGCTGAACAAGGCTGAGAAGGCCTGGAAACCCAGCAGCAAGCGTGCCTCTGAGGAGGAGGATCCTGAGAACATCAAGACACAGGTAGGAGTCAGGGGCAGGCAGGCGATGCACCTGGTGCCCACTGAGGAGGGCGGGGAGATGCACCTGACTCTTGCTGACCCTGTTGTCCCTACAGGAACTGCTTCGCCGCGTCCGCAGCATCCTCAACAAGCTGACACCCCAGATGTTCCAGCAGTTGATGAAGCAGGTGATGGAGTTGTCCATCGACACGGAGGAGAGACTCAAGGGTGTCATTGACCTTGTCTTCGAGAAAGCCATCTCGGAGCCAAACTTCTCTGTTGCCTACGCTAACATGTGCCGTTGCCTTATGGGGGTGAGCAGGGGCTGGGGGCCTGGGATTTGTTCAGGACTTTTGGCCAAGCTCTGTAGGGTGCCAATGCCTCTGCATGGGGTGGGCAGTTTACCTCTAATATGAGGAAAAATGGGGTGTGTGGCTGGCAGGCTGAGCAAAGAATTGTGGCACAGCATCGCAAAGAGGTAAAATGTTTTTTCTCTGCTTTAAGCAGTAACCAGGTGTTGGGGATTTTGTGGGAGGCACAACTCACGCTCCTCTGGGCTGTACTTCTCCCTGCAGCTCAAAGTGCCCACGACAGACAAGCCCACAGTGACTGTGAACTTCCGCAAGCTGCTGCTCAACCGCTGCCAGAAGGAGTTTGAGAAGGACAAGGATGACGACGAGATCTTTGAGAAGCGGCAGAAAGAAATGGATGATGCCAGTGCTGTGAGTTGGGCTGGAAGCTCGGCTGGGGGCTGGTACCATGCCCTCAGGTGGCTCAGAGCTCTAACCTGCGCTGGTGTGACCCTTGCAGCCTGAAGAGAAGGCACGCATGAAGGATGAGCTGGAGGAGGCGCGGGACAAGGCCCGAAGGCGGTCCTTGGGTAACATCAAGTTCATTGGAGAGCTCTTCAAACTGAAGATGCTGACAGAGGCCATCATGCATGACTGCGTGGTGAAGCTGCTCAAAAACCATGACGAGGAGTCTCTTGAGTGCCTTTGCCGCCTGCTTACAACCATTGGCAAGGATTTGGACTTTGAGAAGGCCAAGGTACTCCTTGCCCTGCCCCATCTTGCTCTGCCCTGCTTTTAGAAGGAGTGTGACCATGATCCTGTGCCCCTACAGCCCAGAATGGACCAGTACTTCAACCAGATGGAGAAAATCATCAAGGAGAAGAAGACATCATCCCGAATCCGTTTTATGCTGCAGGATGTGATTGATCTCAGGCGGGTAAGGCCTGTCCCCTGCTTTGTTTCATGGAGCTGCTGGTCTGTCCTCTGAGTGCCAGCAGTCCGTGTATCCTTGAGAGCAGAGACGTGGGTATGTAAGCTGTGGCCAGCCCCAGAGACACCATGCTAGCTCCCAGCCCTTGGTTAGCATGGCAGCAGTAGTGGGCGCACAGTAACTGGCGGCTGTTTAATGCAGGGAGCTCCCGAAACGGAGCCCTTTTGTGCCAAAAGCTGCCACAGCATGCAGGGAGCTGTGGTGGCTGAGGTGGGTGGGCTTTGGGGACTGGACAGATAGGAAGGGGGAATGCCTCTGTCCTCCAGCTGTCTGAGTTCCCCTGCCCTGCTCCTCTGCCCTCTGCAGAATAGCTGGGTACCACGGCGAGGAGATCAGGGACCCAAAACCATCGACCAGATCCACAAAGAGGCAGAGATGGAGGAGCATCGGGAACACATCAAAGTGCAGCAGCTCATGTCAAAAGACAAAAGGAGAGGACCTCCTGGACCATCTATCAGCAGTGAGTGACTTAAGGCTACCAGAGACAGGTTGCTCTTTCTGCTCACTGCTTGAGGTAGGGCTGTGCCTGATCTCTGTCTCCTTGTGCCCAGGTGGACGCAGTAGCCTGGTTGCAGATGACGGCTGGAACACTGTGCCCATCAGCAAGGGCAATCGGCCTATCGACACCACCCGGCTAACGAAAATCACCAAGGTGAGGCTGGGGGGAGGAACGTTGTTGGGCTGCCTGGCCCCACAGTCTTGGTGCAGGGCCCGGAGCTGACTGTTCTCTGCCTTCAGCCTGGATTGATCGACTCCAACAATCAGCTCTTTGCGCCAGGCGGGCGGCTGAGCTGGGGCAAGGGCAGTAGCGGAGGGTCTGGCGCAAAGCCTGCAGATTCAGGTAGGTGGTGTGGGGCCAGCTCAGTGGTGCCATTGAGTGGGAATGGGAACCCTTTCTCCCAGCGCTTCCTGTACCGGGGATGTGCCGAACTCTGAGGCTCCCCTCTTTTCACGCCCAGCATCTGATTCAGGGCGACCGGCCACGAGCACCTTGAACCGCTTCTCAGCACTCCAGCAGTCCACCCCTGCTGAGAGCCCGGAGTCCCGTCGCGTGGTGCAGAGGTGAGTGTGCTGCTCTGGTGGGCTGGGGAAAATTCTCCAGGTTGGGTAGTGGTCAGTTGGCATGTGGATAAATGGAATCTGATGTCTAGACTGGAGTCATTCTCTGTGGCAGGATGGGGCTGCGGGCATGGGCTTGGTATGGGGTCACTGCATTCTTGTGGGAAAGGCAGACCTCATCCTGAGCTGCACAAGCCCAGGTGCCACCAGAAATGGGAAGGCAGATCTTTCTGCTGTAGCTTGGCACTCAGAGGATCGCATTTGGGTGCGGAGTGCAGCCTCAGGCTACCCGGAGTAGGCATCCAGGGATGGGCTGGAGGGATTCTTACAAAGACCATCGGGGATAATTGGAGCTGAAATGAGAGATCCCAGAGACTTGGATTTGTTCAGTCAGGAGAAGGAAAAGCCTACTGCAGCAAGGGAAGGTATGAGGAGGATGGAGCCAGACTGCCCTCAGCATTGCTGAAGGTCAGAGCAAAAGATGGCAATGGACCTGTGATGGGACAGGGAGTCTCTACCCATGAGGGTTGTCAAGTAGTAGAGGAGGAACTAGAGAGGGCTGGGAGTTGAAGTGGGATAGTGTTGCCTTGCATAGCTCTGCAGATTTTGGGGTCAGAGGAGCGTGGCAATGGCCTTCTTCACACTGTCCTTCCTCTTCCCATCCAGGGGCAGCTCTAGCCGCGACAGGTCAGAAAAGGCTGGGGACAGAGGGGACCGGGAGTCACGTTCAGAGAAGAGCAGTGACCGTCTGGAGCGTCCTGATCGGGGAGAGCGGGGAGAGAGGAACAGGTCTGCCGTCACCAAGAGGAGCTTCAGCAAAGAGACAGAGGACAGGAGCAGAGAACGGGAAAAGCAGAGTGGCCCTGAGGCTGTGCGCAAGACTGCTAGCATGTCAGAGGAACGGGACAGGAGCCGAGAGACGAGTGAGTTGGGGAGGAGAGGTTCCTTGGGATCTGGCTGCGGGCTGAGGCTCTGCCGGTCCCAAGCGGTGCCTGATGCTTTTACTCTCCTCAGTTAAACAAGAGCCAGCACCTCCTGCGGCATCACCCAAACCCATGCTGTCAGAGGAGGAGCTGGAGAAGAAATCTAAGGCGATCATAGAGGAATATCTGCACATCAATGATATGAAGGTGAGAAGAGGAGGTGGCCAGGCACCCACAGGATGTCATCCGCTTCTCCAGGCAGCACTGCTGTTGGACAGGTTGCTGGCAGTGCCAGGATGAGGAGCGGGGAGCAGGGGCTGGCTGTGGGGCAGCACTGACCCCTCTGTCCCCACAGGAAGCCCTGCAGTGTGTGCAGGAGCTGGGCAGCCCCTCCTTGCTCTATGTCTTCGTGCGGAATGGCATCGAGTCCACGCTTGAGCGGAGTACGATCTCCCGCGAGCACATGGGGGTCCTGCTGTGCCACCTGGTGAAGGCTGGCACTCTCTCCAAGGAGCAGTACTATAAAGGGTGAGGGATTGAGGCAGCTTGTTCCCAAAGCGCTGTTTGACCTGCCTTTGAATTCAACCCTCCTGAAGTCCCTCCCAGCTGAGGGCGCAAGGACTACTGGATCTCAGTGCCCTCCTCTCTGCCTTCCAGGCTGCGGGAAATCCTGGAGATTGCGGAAGACATGGAGATCGACATCCCACATATCTGGCTGTATCTCGCAGAGCTCATAACACCTATCCTGCAAGAGGAAGGTATCCCCATGGAGGAGCTGTTCAGGTGAGGGCTGTGCCCCTTTGCAGGGCTGCTTGTGGGATCCTGGTGGGGGCGTGCAAAACAACCACGTTGCTTGTGCTCTACAGGGAGATAACAAAGCCCCTGGTGCCCCTTGGGAAAGCCACCACACTGCTGGTCGAGGTGCTGGGCTTATTGTGCAAGGGCATGGTAAGTGCGTGCTGCTCACATAGTTGCCAGCTTATGTGTTGGGGCTGGCACATAGAAGGGATCAAAACCGTTTTGGACATGGAGAGAACGGTGGTGGGCAATGCCCATTGCTGTATCTGGGAACTGGGGCAGCTGGCTGCAGGATGGAGAGCAGTGGCACTGAGGGCTGACTTGAGGTTTTCTTGCAGAGCCAGAAGACCGCGGGCAAGCTGTGGCGGGACGGGGGCCTGAGCTGGAAGGAATTCCTGCCTGAGGACCAGGATGTCAACAAATTTGTCACAGAGCAGGTGAGAGCTGGACTGTGACCTCCAGATCCTGCTGCTGGGAGCAGCCTTCCCCTGTATTGCACCTAACAGCTTGCCTGTCCTGCATCCCCCAGAAATTGGAGTACACAATGGGGGACAACTCGGACACGCCAAGCTGCAAGGAGCTAACCTCAGAGGAGCTGTGCAAACAAATGGACAAACTGCTGAAGGAGAACTCGAACAACCAAAGAATATATGACTGGATTGAGGTGAGGGTGAGGGCAGAATGCCTGCAAGGCATCCTCCTGGCTCAATTAACATCTCACAGGCCCTCTTTCTTTCCTTCAGGCCAACCTAAGTGAGCAGCACGTCTCATCCAACACATTTATCAGGGCCCTGATGACATCCGTGTGCCATTCAGCCATCATCTGTGAGTACTGGGAGGAGGTGGGGGCCTGATGTGTCCTTGCAGCTCCCCTCTCACACCTCCTCTCCTGCAGTTGAGAACCCATACCGTGTGGATGCCCTGGTCATCCGCAACCGGGCCAAGCTGCTGCAGAAGTACATGCGAGATGAGCAGAAGGAGCTTCAGGCTCTGTATGCCTTGCAAGCTTTGGTGGTGAAGTTGGACCAGCCTCCAAGTGAGTGTCATGCACAGGGATGGACGATGTAGGGAGAAGGGGGGTGGGCAGGGGTGTCCTTGCCATCAGAAGGTGGCTGTTGGCTGGGGAGTAGCAGGGTTTTCCCTTCTATCCCATGCAGACCTGCTGCGGATGTTCTTCGATGCTCTCTATGATGAGGACGTCATCAAGGAGGAGGCCTTCTACAAGTGGGAGTCCAGCAAGGACCCAGCCGAGCAGCAGGGCAAAGGGGTGGCCCTGAAATCAGTGACAGCATTTTTCACCTGGCTCCGGGAAGCAGAGGATGAGTCGGACAACAACTGAGCAGCTGTGAGGAGGAGGAGGAGGAGGAAGGGGGGAGAGCATGGGGCACCGTGGGGTGTGACTCCATCCCTTCCCAGCCCTGGCCCCCTGGACTTGCTCATGCCGGGGCCGAGGGATCTGCTGTGCCCCCAACAGCATCCCTCTCTCTATTTCTCCTCTCCCTCCTCCCCTCGTCCCCGTTCTGTTGGCCAGGCCTGTACTAGTTTGTCACGATGATAATAAATGGATGCTGATGGAGGTGGCTGTCGCTGTGGGTCTGCTCCAGGCCCCTTCTGTCCCCCCCTCCCAGCACAGCACCCTGTGTCACCGGGAGTGGGGGCTGAGCCCCCCAGGCTTACGTCAAGGGGGGGGGGGGGAAGGGGTGAGATGGGGGGGGATGTCACCCCTCCTCTCCCCCCTCTTCTTCCTCCTCCCGCTTCCTTGCTGAAATATAGAGAGATTATATATATATAAACTTATTAAATTTGGGTTGGGGACAGGAGTGTGATTTCTCCCCTTCCCCTGTCCTCTCTCTATTCCCCTATCACCACCTGGAGTCCTCCCTATGGTTTTTTATTTTAAATATAAGTCATTCCCCCCAGCTCCTGCTATGACACCTGGGGAGGGTGCCGGGGGGCGGGAGGGGGGGGGGGACGAGGGGGGAAATGTGTGACCCTTTCTCTCCGGGCCAGGCTGAGTCCCCGTCCTCCCCCCAAAGCCCCCATCCTCCCCACCCCAAACGTTTAAGGCCACAATTGGGCAAAGCAACGGGGCGGCCCCGCATCTGCGTCCCCTGTATTTATAGAGCACCGGATGTGACGAGCCGCACGTGTAATTATTAAAACAAGGATTCAATAACTGGTCACGTGAATTTGTAAATAATTTTTTTTTTTTTTTGCTTTTTTTTTTTTTTTTTTTTTTTTTTTTTTCTTTATGGAGTATTTAATTGAAGATTTAAAGGCATCTTTTCACCTTAAAACTGGAAATAAAAGAACATTGCTAAATAATGCCCCGTGTGCCGCTATTGCCGCCTGGCCCTGTGCCCCCTGTCCTTTGTCCCTTGCCCCCTGGGTTGGCATGGGGATACCCCATGGAGAGCCACCCCAAGGCAGATGGTAGGTACCTCCCTCCTGGGGCTGGGTGGGAGGCATGGGCTGCTCAGCACTCCAGGGTTGGATGTTCCTCCGTGTCCCCAGACCCTGCTGTTCATGGGGCACAGGGGGGAACGGGCCTTAGCACTAACACATCAGGGACGATTTCCCCATGCCCAAGCACCATGTATCCCTCTCCCTGTGGGCATGGAGGTGGCAGGAGCTGGAGGGTCTGGTTTGGAGCAGTTCTGTGGCAAGAGGGGAAGAGATACAGTAGGCTGCTCCTACGCTTTTTGTCTTGGGGGATTTTCTCTCTGCACCCTTTGCAGTCTTCCAGTGGACATGGAGGCAAGGCTGGATGATGGCTCGGGGATGCAGGTCACTGTGGGGTGTCCTGGGGTCGAGGTGGCCCCTGGTGTGGGGTTGGCTTTATCTGGGGCTGGTGTTGTCTATGTTGGGCTGCTGCTTGCTGAGTCACCCTGGCCATAGCCTGGAGGGCCCAGAATAATTAACCAGAGGCTGTTCCCCAGATTAGAGGCTGATCTGGCCGAGCTGCAGCCCTGGCGGCGCTTAATGCTGGGAAACATTTGGCAGGGAACGGCTGAGCAAGGCTCCTGGGAGCCTGGGCCGTAGGGCTCCCCCTGCCCAGGAGCCGGCGAGGTCCGAGGTCCCTCGGGCAGGGGCGGCACCCGGCAGTGCCGGCAGTAGGTTCCAGGGTGAGCAGCCCTCTGCCTGCGGCGGGCAGCTCGAGGTTTGGGGCGTGCAGTGCGGCCTCCAGCTGAGCTCCGGGGGGCGCCGGTGCCGGAGGGTCCCCCGCTCTGCGGCTCTCCGGGGTGCCCGGGCTGCTCTCTGGGGCGGGCGCTGTCCGCGGTGCTGGCACGGCGCTCTCCGCGGTGTCCGGCCTTCTTCCCATCCTCCTCCTCCTCTTCCTCGTCTTCCTCCTTCCCCCTCCTCCTCTTCCTCCGCCCCCCCTCCCCCCCTCCTTCCTCCATCCTCCATCTGCCTTCATCCCTCCGCTCCTCTCTCCTTCTCCTCAGCCTTCCTCTCCCTCCCTTCCTCCTCCTCCCTCTCCTCCTCTTCCTCCCCGTCTCCCCGCCTCCCCTCTCTCCCTCCTCTTCCTCCCTCAGCAGTGACGTCTCTGGACGTGCCCGGTACCGGCCCGGCTCACAGCACCGTTCGGGGCTCCGGGCCCGGTGTCACCGTCCCGGAGGGGCTGCGGGCACGGCCTGGGGCCGCCCATGCGGTCGGGGGGCGATGCGGACGGCACGGAGCCGGCGGTAGTGCCCGCACCGGGGCCCCCCCCGGGAGCATGGGCTGCATCGGCTCCAAAACCACCATCGGTGGGTGAGCGTCGCCGGGATGGGTCTGCGGGGGAGGGGGGGGGGGGCGTGTTCGGAGCCGAGGGGGGGGGTATCGGGACCGTACGGGGTCTGGGGGGCGTGGGGGGGTTGCGTGGGTTATGGGGAGGCTGCTTTTGGGGATGCTAGAAGCTTTGGGGGTGGGGCTGATGCGGCGAGGAGAGTGTGGGGTGGTTGTGGGGTGTGGAGAGTTGTGGGGACTGTAGGGTTTGGGGAGGAGGTGCAGAGAGTTATAGGTACGCAGTACAGGAGGGATATGGGGATCTCACGGTTGCTGGGAGGCTTGGGAATTTATAGAGGAATGGGGGTCACTGGGGGGGGATATGGAGAATCTGGGGGTAGCGGAGGACTTGGAATCTATAAGGGAGTTTTTGAGGGGGCATAGAGGACTTAGGGATGCTGCTTGAGAGGAGTCAAGGGGCTTAGGGAGGGAGTGAGGACAGAGAAGGAATGATGGGTAGGTGGGAGGCTATGCAGGGCTGTGGGGGAGCCATGGGCTGTTTGGGGTTCAGGGGTTGGGCAAGAGTTATGGTCTAGGGTATTTCTCAGGGGCCTGTGGGGGTGTGGGAACCTGTGAGAGTTGGTGGGATTTACTTGGGCTCTGGGGGGCTATGGGGGCTGACAGAGGTGGAGGCAATGGGTGGTAGCAGGGCTGAGTGGTGACCCCAGGCTGCGGCTGGTACAGGCATGGTGGGGCTGTCCTGGGGGTGGCTATGCTGGGGGGGGGTCACCCAGGGGTGCCTCTGCCCATAGCAGATGGGGGGGGAGGGAAGTGATCAGCAGCTTCCCGTGAAGCCAGACTGGGTTGAGGAGCACTCTTTGCCCCCTCCATATCCCACCCCATGGCCACCTCACACCAGCCCGATACACCTCAGAGCAAGGAAATGAGGCTCTTCCCCAACCCCTGGGGTCCACTGCCTGGTAAGGAGCTGTGGTGCATTGGGAAACCCCCCCCAACACCGATACTGGGGCTGTCAATGCTGGGGGAGGTGGGTACCCCCCCTGTTTAGGGCCGTAGAGCTGGTGCAGAAGCACACCCCCCCATAACAGCCTGTCCCAAGCTCCCCAAACCCTAAACTCTACCCCAACCCCATCGGCATCCTACCTGCCTTGGCCCCATCCCAGGGACACCCGGCTGAGTGCCGCCACCCGCACTGTTCCCACCCCATCCCCGTTCCTGGGCGCGTGCATCCTGAGCTCCCACAACCCGGGCCAAGGCAGGCCGTGTTCCCACTCCTGGTGCCAGCCTGGTGCCGCTGACACAGGCGGAAGAGCTGCTTGGCCGTGAGTCACCCAGTGCCGCAGCGCCGGCGCTCCGTGCAATGAGATGCACCTGGCCTCAGCTGGGCAGATGGAGGCACTGAGCTCTCCCCGCAGTGGCCGTGGACACAACCCTGTGCGTGGAGTGGAAGGAGGTGAAAGCACTGTCCCCGCTGCGAGCCGCCCGACCGGCCCCGTTGCCCCGCCTGTTGCGCCAGGCCTCCTTCGACAGCCAGGACTTCCTCGAGGTATCGCCGCACCGGGGCCCTGCTGCCCGCCCTGCCCGGCCCCACAACCGGCTCACAGCCGGCTCTGACGTCAGCCCTGAGCTGGGCTGTATCCTGGGAGAAATCAGTCCACGGCGCCGCGTTGCCATGGCAATACGAGTTGTTGCGCGCCTCCAAATCCCACATCACTTCCCCATGGCCGTGGGCAAAGGGATTGGGAAGGGATGCCCCAGCACAGCGGGTGCACCAACAACCTTGTACATGTGTGTGTAATGCGTGAGCCGCGCTCGGTCGCACCAACTGCAGAGAGCGGAGCACATGTGCATATATGCAAGTGTACAGGCACAACAGCTGCATGCGCATCAGTACAAGTGCACGTGTGTATCACCACAGCGATGGGAGCGGGCACTTAGTGCATGCACGGCGTGACGCCCCTGCCCACACCACAGGTCAATGTTGAAGACACTGTCGAGATGCTGCCCAAGTCGCGGCGTGCGCTGACCATCCAGGAAATCGCCGCCCTGGCCCGCTCCTCACTGCATGGTAACTGCCCTGGGAAACGGGGGCAGGAGGGAGGGCGGTGGGGTCCCTGCATTGTCCCTGTGGTACTGATACGGCGTTGCTCCAGGCATCTCGCAGGTGGTGAAGGAGCATGTGACGAAGCCAACTGCCATGGCGCAGGGCCGCGTCGCACACCTCATCGAGTGGAAGGGCTGGTGCAAACCCGTGGAGCCACCCGCTGCGCTAGAGAGCGCCTTCAACTCCTACTGCCACCTGAGCGAGGGCGAGCAGGAGGCACGCTTCGCTGCAGGTGGGCGCTGCGTGGAGTCTCCGTGCATCCATCCACCCGTCTACCCATCCATCCATCACCATGTCCCCACTCATCCATTCACCCCCATGCCCCTGCTCATCCATCTTCTATCCATCCTCCATCCATCCCTCCCATGTCTTCACCCACCCACCCATCCATCCCTCCTTCCACCCACCCACCCAAACACCCGTAATTCTTCTTGTCCCCACTCATCCATTCTTTCTCATCCCTCCATCTATTCCCATGTCTCCAACCACCTGTCCCCATGTTCCCATTCATCTGCCATCCACCTCCATGTTCCTACCTATCCATCCATCCATCCTGCCCATGGGATGAGATGCCCTATCCTAGGCATGCTGTCCCTGCTGTGCTGATGTCCCCCCCATTCTCACTGCTGGCTGTGTGGGGGTTTGTGCCACCTCCCACTGTGACCACACTGTCCTGTGCCAGGCGTGGCAGAGCAGTTTGCCATCGCTGAGGCCAAGCTGCGTGCCTGGTCCTCAGTGGATGGGGATGACTCCAACGACGAGTCCTACGATGAGGACTTCATGCCATCCTCAGAGAGCTCCCTGCCAGCCGGTGAGCACCCTGGGGACTTGTGGATTGGGGACGGTGTCCTGCTGCCAGGACTTCCCATGGTGCCATCATGGGGCTGGCAGTCATTGGGATTCCTGGCTATGGGGCTGACCGCTGTTCCCACAGAGCATCATCCCGGTGCGGCGCTGCTGCGGGACCTGCTGCGGGGCCACTTGTGCCAGCTGGGAGCACGGCACAGCTCCTGTGAGCCTGAGAGTGACTCGTCGCGCACACTGTCCCCCGAAACCCTCTGCTCCAGCCTCTGCAGCCTGGAGATGGTGTCCCCCTCCGAACTCACTGCCAAACTGCTGGGCTCCCTGGGGGGTGAGCTGCCCCCCCCGAGCAGCCAAAGTGCCTTGCGGGGTCTGGTATGGCCCCGCTGCCAGGACTCGCTGTCCCCCATGCCCTATGCCGAGGCCTGCCTCTCGCCTGCCGAGGACGAGGTGGTGCTGAGCAAGGACTTCACGCTCCGCCGCAAAATCTCTGATGTTGCCTCCTCTGGGGTGGTGTCACTGGAGGAGGAAGACGAGGAGGAGGATGAGGAGGAGGAGGAGGAGGAGGCTGAAGAGCCGTGATGCCCTGCAGGGACTCTGCCTCTCCCCAGCACCGTGCCCCCCAGGACTGATGGGACCTGAAGCTGTGGGGCTGGCTGTCCGCATGCATCCCCTCGCCACCCCTTCGTGGGCACTGAGCCCCCCCACCCTGTTGGCACAGCTGAACCTTTCTGGGCTAAGCCCACAGTGCCCCCACTCTGGACCAGGGCTGGGGGTGGGAGTTGGGGCACAGAGGCTCTTCTTGCTCTCTGATGAATTTTATACTGTGAACTGCTGCCTTTGGACACGGGGTTCAGGAGGGGGCCAGGGGGGTGCCGATGTGCCACGGTGATGGAGGTTTCTATGCTTTTGTATGCATGTGGAGGCTGACATGGGGAGGCTGCAGGTGGGAGTGGGATGGGCATGACACCCCCCCCGTGGGAGTATCCCCAACCAGCCCTATGGTGGGGGCCCCCAGGTCTGCTGTGGGCCAACCCGGGAGGTGTGACAGGACCCATGACTGATGTCCCTGTCCCCAAGTTGCTCACCCCTAGCAGGGAACCAAGTGCCTACACGGAGGTGGTCGCCCCCCCTCGTTGTATCTGGAGGGCTGACACTCCAGTACAGGACCCCCAGCTGTCCGGGCACACCGTTTGGGGGAAGGAATGCCAATTTTCATTGACGCTTGCCCTCCCTTCCTGCATGGCACTTGTTCTTGTGGGGCCACTTGCCCACTGCATGCCACCCCTTGCCACCCCCCCATCCTTGCACCCCCCAGTGCCCTTTGCTCCCATGCTGCCACACACCCCCAACTCTGCCCTGTGCCACCTGTCGTGGGACCCCCACCTCTGCATGACCAAGCTGCCGGGGGAGGCTGATGCCACGGTGAGGGGCTCCCTGCCCCCTGACCCCTGTGCCACCACCGCGTATAGGGACATCAGCAACCCAGAGCAGGACCCAGGGATCCTGGCCCCAAAACCTACAGTGGGATGGGGAGAAAGGGGTATTTGTGTGCATACACCTCTGAGGGGTATGTGCACATGGGTACATCTCCATGGGGTGCCGGGATCTACCCCATGCCAGGGTGCCCCTGCCCCTGTCTCCATCCCACCTGCCCTCCAATAAAATCAGTGGTGTGAGTGCTGCACAGCTGCGTCTGCTTGCAGGAAAGGGGCCCTGGTGGGGTGGCAGGATGGCAGTGACAGCAGCGTCTCCTGCATGTCCCCCCATAGGGTGACAGAGAGGCCTCGGCCGTTATCTCGCATTCCTGGCCAGGCTACCGGGCTAATTATGGGCATGTGGCAGCAGGCGCCTGGCCATCCCCCTGCCCTGTGCGGGGTATTGGGGACAGGTTGGGCGGTGGCAGTGGCACAGTGACATGGCATCGCTCAGCTCAGCTGCTACGTACCGTGCTGAGCACATCAGCACCTACAGCCAGGGGCTGGGTGCCGGCGAGCCCTGCTTCGAGGGGGAGCGGTACCACTACGACACCTTCAGGTACCCAGGTATGGAGTTTGGGATGGGGGACCCCAAAATGCAGCCTGCTGCCCTGTGCTCAGGCACTGCCAGCCTGAGTTCCCCACGGACTGTCCTGTATCTCCCCTCCCACCCCCCCAGATAAGTCCCTTCAAGGGCTTCCCAGGGTCGCCAGGCTCATGGTGTCCCCTGTTCTCCCCTCCCTAAATCGTACAGAGACTCTCAGTGCCCCCAGAAACCCCCATGCCTCTTTCTCCCCCAGCCCCAATCTTCCTGAGTGCCCTTACATCCCCCCAGCCCCTGTGCACCCAGATCCTCAAGGTGACCCAGATGCTCCCATTCGCCCTTCCAGAGCCCTCACAGCAACACCCACCCCCCCTCCCAGCCTTCTTTCTCCAGACTTTTCTGGCCATCCCTATGTGTCCCCCTGTCCTCAGGCCACCCCATATTCCCTTCCCCACTTCTCCCTGAAGTCCCCCCAGTGATCTCAACCCCCCCAGTTCCCCCTCACCTCCCACTCCCTGCATGTTGTGCCTATTCCTGATCCCTGCAGGTTCCCCGGGCACCGTGTGCCCCTACACTCTGGGCACATGGGTGCAGGTGCAGGGTGAAACCTACCAGGTGGTGGCCGACGTCAGCCAGTTCGATCCTCCTGACATTGTGGTGACCACCTCCAACGGCCACGTTGCCATCTGGGCTGAGAAGGTGAGGACCCCTTCCTCCCTCCCTCCCTCCCCAGATACCATCATTTTTACCTGGCTAACTGGGAAGCAGCCTGCTGCCCGCCTACCACACATGACCATCTGATGCCACTGTGCCATGCAGGTGGCAGAGGACGGCACGGTGTGCGACACTTTCACCCACCAGTGCCGGCTGCCCGAGGACACGGACCCTCTATCGGTGAGCTGTGCCCTGACCGACGCCGGCATGCTGGTCATCACCGCCTGGCGCCGTGCCAGTGCCCGTCCCGGTGAGACGCCGCAGCCGCTGTACCGCAGCGAGGCAACACTGAGTGCAGGGACGGCACGGGGACAGTAATGGTGACCGTGCCCTGGGGCTCAGTGTCCCCTGCACACCTCCATGCTCTGGCAAGGTGGCTGTTTATAAAGTTCTTTAATTAAATTAATATAAAAATCTCTGTATTTACACAGGGGGATGCACAGTGGAGGGGTTGCAGGGTCCCCATTCCTGGCACCGAGGCACTGGGAAGGCGGCGACGACTTCTCTTGTCCCCATGTCCCTCGACCAAATGCTTAGAGTGCCCATGGGGGCTGTGGCCGTGCTGGGAGGCGACGGGGCTGGGAGGGGGCAGAGGTAGCAACAGGGGAAGCCTTGGGGCATGGGCAGGTTGGGGGGGCACCTGGCCACCCCATGGCACTGAAAGGAGGATGCCCATGTCCCCCATAGGGAGCCCCCGCAGCACCCCCGAGAC
The DNA here is from genome assembly GCF_019232065.1 of Centrocercus urophasianus. Classification (NCBI taxonomy): domain Eukaryota; kingdom Metazoa; phylum Chordata; class Aves; order Galliformes; family Phasianidae; genus Centrocercus; species Centrocercus urophasianus. The sequence continues at coordinate 24,934 of NW_024885458.1, forward strand.
AGGGTAGGGGTTTGGTGTCACCGTCACTTGCTGGTGTCCCCATCATCAGGGCCGGCCTCACGGGGCATGGGGTGGTGCTGGTGACGGTCCCAGAGCTGGCGCAGGTCGGTGGTGTCCAGCTCACCTGCACTGGTGCTGCTGCGGCGGAAGCTGGCGAGCGGCGGCAACACCTTCACCCCCTTGGCGGTCAGTGAGCCTTCGATGGCCTTGCGCAGCTGTGGGGCACCCCAGTGTCATCAGTGGGCAAATGGGGTATCCCTGTCCCTGTGCTCTGCCCCCCATCCTCACCTCCTTGAGGGACACCATGCCCACCAGGCGCCCGATGCTGGTGACGTACGCGTGGTCCAAGCCCAGTAGTGAGAAGATGGTGTGGGTCTGTAGGAAAACAGGGGGCTCAGTGGGGTACGCAGTGGGGAATTGGGGTGGGGGGATGCAGCAGGGACCCACCTTGTGCAGAGAGGTGCGCTCCACCAGCTGGAAGGGTGCGGGGTCAATCTGGGCGCTGCTGAAGTCCACATTCTGCTCCAGCTGCTGCTCTTCCCAGTCCAGGATCTGAGGCACAGGGAGCACGCTGTGGGACTCAGCCCCATGGCACAGCCCCAGAGGCAATCCCGCGGCCTGGGCTCACCTCTGCCGGCGTCATCCTGTCCCCCAGGTCCAGGTCCTCCTGTGGGAGAGGTGGGGTGACGCCGTGCCGGGCGTGCACAATGGAGTGATGTGGGAGAATGTGATTGGGCATGCCCAGGTTGTGATTGGTGGAGAGAATGCAGCCTGGGTTGTGATTGGTGGAGGAAAGTGAGGGAAATTCAATTGCTGTGATTGGCTGAGAGGATCCATGCTAAGATTGGCCAAGCAGATTTGGGATTGAAAGTTCCCGCGCCCTGATTGGCCAAGCAGAAATCGGGACGCATCTGAGATTGTCTACACAGACAGAGACCAAATGTGGTTGGCCAAGTGGAATCGTGCCAGGCCATGATTGGTTGAGAGGATTCAGGCTGGCCTCCAATTGGCTGAGAGCAGCTCTGCCCAGGCTGCCATTGGCTGCAGCTTACCGTTACGGAAATGCGGACGTGCTTGGCCTTGCGAGGGGCCTGGCCCTGCGCCTGGCACCATGCGGGAGAGATGGTGTTAGGGGGCATGGCATGGAGGGGGGCCAGGCTGGGACAAGCAGAGACAGGATGGGATGGGATAGGGCAAATAGGGATGGATATGGGGTGGGTCAAATAGGGATGGAATGGATATGGAAGGGAAGGGTCAAGTAGGAATGGGATGGAGTGGGATGGGATGGGATGAGAAAAGTTAAATAGGGATGGGATGGGATGGGATGGGATGGGATGGGATGGGATGGGATGG